>NC_026008.2:25748301-25947256 GCF_000442705.2 Elaeis guineensis
GATTTTGAAAGTAAAATAATCAATGATTATTAAATACATTTCACTTAAAATATATTTTTTAATCCTATTTTTCAAGTTTTTGTTACTCTTCTATTACACAAAAGCATATTCAAATTCTCATTATCTCCATGCATATTGCCGGTTTTTCATTCTTGCGGGCAAATAGGCAAAAACTTAAATGAAAAGGCAAGCAAAATTAGCAGTACATGCGGCTTGCTAACCGGACCTCCCTCAGAATCCCCGTTCAACGAGTAGGTGCCAAGGACTTCCCACTCTGGGACAAGTTTCTGAATCAAACATAATGCAGGACAAAGGTAAATATATATCAAGGGTCACATTGTGACTACGGACACACCATTTAAATTTTTTTCAGTGTCCTTCACTGCTTGAAACCTCACATGTTTGACATTTCCGCCAAACTGAAGGAGATCTAGGAATGTCTGATGATGACAGACAAGTATTAGCTGCCCGGAGGATGGCTCTCATGCTTCCATCACCACTCGTTGTCGACACTCAGCTGGAACGAACAAAGAATCCAGATCCTCGAAGCTTTGTCTACTTATGATGTGGTTATGACACACATTAATGTGAATGTAATCTGCTCCCACCAAGCCCAATGTCTGGTTTGATATATTTCCAAGAGGAACAAAATACACTAGGACAAGCATTTTCTGTGGCAAGTAATGATGATGTATTACAACATGATAGGGATTTGTTACAAAGTATTCTTTCTGTTTATATGAAGAATCTTCAAAATTGGAGCAAGCTGTTTAATATTAGCTAACCCAAAGCTATCTTGCAATTCATTTACCAACAGGTGCATGCAGCCCTGTCACACCACCAAAGAACAGTAAACCCTCTTTCCGTGTAACATGGGTGCCACCCAGATTCTGTGAACCACTACTCCATGAGAGGAATCGGGGCTGTGTAAACTGAGAAATATATGCACTCAACTGAACAAGCACAGCAAAATGTTGGTGGGGGGAAGGCATGCCGGCATACTTCACCGAGATGCCATTTGAATTGGCATGATCACTAGATCACAAGAATATTTCCTTGAGAACCAGAAGTACTAGCAGAATAAAGCAGAGTATGACAAGGACTGTAGCACACATCACCATCCCACCTTTCCGCTGTGTTCGCTCTGCCTGCAGATTGGACACAAAACTGAACGGTATCAGATTTAGAACTAGCCACATTCCGTAATACTTAATTATACATACCAGGGTTTCCAACTCTGCATTTGGAAACATAAATTTCATAGTTAATATGATATAAAATATAAATGATGATAAGTTTTGTCCAAAATAACATACAAAGTAGGCACAGGACATAATATATAATATATTATTTATCCCGTACTTCATATTTATACATATTAAGAAAACAATATTCAATCCATCAAACAGAAATCTTACAACACACACACACACACACACGCATATATATCCTTAACCAACTTCAGCCATGCCTGCATCTAAATCATCATTACCTAATAAGTATGTTCCATGTTTCAAAGTTGTTAACTTGTTAACCACCTAGCAGCTTAGGGGTAACAAAAGTATAAGAGAATGTACTAGGATACAGTCTGTAGGATCTTGTAAGCATTTCCTAAAAGGTTTCCATTTTATCAAAAGAACCCAGAAACTTTTCTGTTAATATCAGTACTCTTAAACATGTCTGAGTGGTTATCCAAGGACAGAATTTTAACAAGGTCAAGAATCCAAGAAACACAGCATGGAAATAATCAAAGGCAATAATAAAGACAGATGTCCCATATATCCCATAGTAGTAGGAACCAGCAGCCCCATGAGTAGTCAACCTACAAGGCTCGAGTGATGATTTGTCTGAGTCTAAAAGGAAAATGTTGCCTTCATTCTAAATTCTTGCACATGATTATCATTTGGAAAATTCATTGCGGAGTAGGATAACAGATTGATTAGAGGATAGTAAATGTTTTCTCTTTCTCCATTTTTAAGTTACCTAAAATCCCAGGAGCTCCAGGTTGCAGATGAACTCTGGAGCTAAGGGCCCTAAGGGGCAGGTAGTACAGCATCATTGGACTATCATACCCCCTCAGCAACTTTGTGAAAAATGAGAGAGAAAGGGAAGAGAGAGAGAGAGAGAGAGAGAGAGAGAACCTTTCCCAACTGTTTATAGCCCTCTTCTACTGAGGTTGCAACATTCTGTATATTATAGTCTATCCGGTCAATGATAGTTCCCTGGTTCACAAAAAAATACTTCAGAATCTAGCCACTTTAAACAAACAGGTGGTCAGTCATTCTCCAAAAAGATGACACTCGTACCTGATCAATCACAAGGACCGAGAGATCCTTCATAATCTGAGCAAGCTCATTAACGGATTCTACAACCTAAAAATAGAATCCAAGTTAAAAGCCATGGATACTCAAAGGTAATCCTTTTATTGTTCAGTAATCAAACAAATTTTCAACCAGCGTCAAGATCATGAAATGCCCTACCTGTACAATTTCCCTCTCCCTTTCTCTCGTGAAGACCTCACTTCTTTTCAGCTTTGACATCTGAAGATCATCAAAACCCTGAAGAAAAAAAGATAGAATTCAATTTGAAAATGACTGCCAGCGTCCAAAAATAATTTAAAAAGAACTTGTTTGCACTTATGCATTGGTCTGTTCAAGCAACCTTCTGTAAGATGCAGAGACATCAGGTTTACCAAGTTCCTAGTCAAACTATCAAATGTGCAGGTAAAAGGTTACTGGGAAGTGCATACAAAAGTGAAAGACTCATAAAAATATAGCTCAGGAGTTTGAGACAAGTTTGCACGTGCATAGGAATGCCAATTGGTCAATAAGACCAGGAAACCACTTGAACTCAACCTTGATTTCAACTGTCATTTTGATCCAAGATTTAAACAAGATCTGCACATGCAGAAACGTTCAGATGACAATTTTGGATGAGAAACTCCAGGTAAGGTGCGCATATGTGAAGTAAATATTGTTGATCCAAGTCAGCCAAAATCTGACCAGCACCCAGTTGACTGACTTTGCGAGACCCAAAAATCAATAAACATATCAGGCCTGATCTTAACTCCATAAACCAAATTGTGTTGGAATAGTTTCACTGTGGAGCCAGTGAAAGAGCCATCTTCTTTGCAACACATGCCTGTGTTTGGTTTTTCTTAAAAAAATTGTTAAGTGAAGTTTGATTCAGATTTTCAGACTAGCATTCAGCTTTAAAAAATCATGCCAGTATAGGCAAATTATGCATGTTAGAAAGAGAACAACATACCATATCAACAAAGTCATCCTCCTCCAAATTGGATCTAGTTCCATTTATGTTTATCTCCAAGTCAACACCATCTTGGCCCTACAAAAATTAGATAAAGGTTTGAAGAAACTGATGATGCTAAAGAAGCAGAAGATGGAGCGTATTGTTGAAAGTTCAGCAGACCTCTTTCTGCTGTCGAAGGTGCTTCAAGTAAGATGATTGTTTCTTCCGAAACTCCATTGAAAGACCCTGAAGATCAGTTGCAAGTGAACGCTACAGGAGAAACACACAATTGTCATGACTATCCACCAAAGAGAGCTGATAAGAAGACACTAGGTCCAATCAAAGAAATATTCATCAATAGTTTAGTCAAGATTCACTATCTTGGTACCAAACCCCATACCGGTATCATCCTATTACAACATCTATATGCAACACGGTATGAGGTACGGTATGAGACTGCATACCAGTTCGATACCGGTGCAATTCGCCTGGTATGGTACTGATGAGTACGGCAAACCTTGGGTTTAGAAATGATACAATACTGCCAGTTGTATGGACCAAACCACTTCGCAATTTTATGCAATGCCATGTAAGAGAGAAGATCTTGGCATTGCAAATAGACATTAAAAGAAAATGTGAAGGATTAACCAAATGCTGAAGCAATTAATGTGAATGTGCGGAAAAAAAATAAACTGTACAGATAACTCTCATTATACCTGAACATTTTTCCGAACATTTGAATCTTCAGAAGGATCACTAGAAGAAAGCTTTTGTAATCTCTTCTCAGACTTCCTCAACAAATCAGTAATCTCTATAGTAAGAACTTCGATTGCATGTTGGTCCTCATGACCATCACCAAAAGAAGGCATCAAAGCTTTGGCATGAGCCTTAGCTAACTCTGACATTTTTGTCCGAGCACGTTGCATATTCGCAGTTATTTCTTCAGATACATCCACCCAAGCTGGAGGTAAACCAACCGTAAGAGCTCCTCTACTGCAGCAGCAGAAAAAGAAAAAGAAAAAAAAACATTATATCAAGAAATTAGTGGAGGCAACATGAGGCCACATCAAAGAATCTGATTCTGTTCCAGCTTTGAAGCAGAGAGTCCTTATCAAAGTTTTATTATCTTACAGTGGACAATGTGCTACATGACTCAAAAGGAATAAAAGGATAAATAAGTTCCTTGACTTTGATTGGTTCTACATTATCTAGAATTAATCTTAAACTGTATTGACAGAAGTTCCCAGGTGAGCAATGGCATAATAGTGAAATGGAAGGTAAACTATAACCATGATGCAAACATTCTTTAATATGTGCATATATAACCTGACGTATGTTTGTTAGAGAAGATGACAAATTTCTAGATGTGAAAGATGATGCTTTCAGTAAAGGTTTTCTCCGTACACCCAATGAACCTGTCATCTCCTTCGTAGGAGAGAATCCAACCTTGTCATTGAATTATGAAACCTGATAAACTAACCACTCGAAAGACTCTTTTATGAATTATTCAGCTAGCTATCAGAGCTTTATTGCACTCGTCTATGATCAACATAACCAATGAATTTATTATAAGGCTATTGGGATCCTTTGCTTGTAAGAGGACATGGGTGTTGGACTTGTTTCACTTGGATGCAGCAATACAGTCATCTTGTTACCCCGCAAGAAAAATCCCATCACTTGCAATCATTGGCCCCAAGTACAGGCTAGGCCAATCGATGCCCAGCTGGTACATATCATTCTAGGCTCGTACTAGCACCTGGCACAGAGGTTTTTAACTCTTTCTTTTAAGTTTTAATTGAAGATTACTTTAAGTGTTTTTGGTTTCAGCATGGCATGAAGTGTGGACCAGCATGGCATGGCATGTACCAAGTCAGCAGGTGACCAGCATGCCCGTCGGCACCGATACCTGAATCTTGCTTGCAAGTAGGTCTGCAATTCTTTTTTACTTATATTTCTTCATTTTCTGGTATGTTTAGGTCTTGTTTTATGTTTCTTTACTGTATGCTCAAATCCAGTTTACAATGTATCAGCTAGCAAAACAATGTTAATATGACACCCTCCCAGTATAACAACCAGTACATATTAGAAACCCTTGGTTTTTGGGGAATTTAATTACTATAAAAGGACCACTTGACAAACTCCAACTTAGATTTTAGTTGTTCATGAGTATCAGAATAAACAATGAGATGGAGAATTAACTATTTGCATTGTCTTGTAGAAGACTTACGTTGCACATGTCAGGGTAAACTCTCACTTGTTCTTCCTTTTGCTTTTATAATCTACTCATCTATAACCATGACTAGGCTGAAAAGTCTCAGTATGATTCAAATTGCTCTTGCTGTTGTCCACTCAAAAGGCATATAACCTTATCATTTGCCACTTAAAATTGACCAATAAATCATGTGAAGATCAAGGGTTCTTGGTGGTCTACCTTGATGCAGTTTCAAGCCATCAAGTAACTTACACAATATTACCTAGATACATGACACAGAGGTCAAGTGTCCAAAAGCAAGGAAGAGTCAAACATGCAATCTCTTAAACTATCAGAAATGGGAATGCATCGATATTATATAGATATGTTTATATACAAACAGATGTATGTATATCATGAATAATTTGTTATACCATGAATAATTTGTTGGACAAATTGCTTTATAAGTTGATACAACTGATACAACCTTTGCCATATATTATATTAGACTTAAAAGCCTCTATATATAAGTGCCAAATGTTGACAGTAACAATGATTTAGACCTGCTTATCGAGCAGGCCAGGCTCAACCCCATACATAACAAAAATAAGCCTGGCCTGAGCCTGGCCCGGCTCGGGCTTTAGGCTTACTTCCCAGGCCCGAGCCCGATAGCTTCGGACATCGGACCAGGCCTGAGGCTTTTCAGATTGTCATGATGGCAAGAGAGGGAGGGAACAATGTGGCTTAAGCTCGGTTCCTTCAGATGTCGGGCTAGGCCTAGGGCTTTTTGGATTGCTACAGCGGCGAAAGGGGGAGTGGATGACATGGTGGACGAGAGGGGGAGTGGATGACATGGTGGACGAGAGGCACGATGAGGCATGGAGGCATGGTGAGGTGAGGAGGTGACAAAATTAGGGATTTAAGGTTTAGGTTGGGGGTGTAATTTTGTAACACTCTAAGGGTATTTAGGAGATATCACACACGCACACACACGCACGCAAACACACACACACACACACAGATATATATATATATATATATATATATATATATATATATTAATAACAACGCTTGAGACGGGTCAATGCAAACTCAAGCCCCGCCCATTTAAAGGACAAGCTCAAATTTCTAGCCCACCAAGCTAAAAATTCAGGCCTAGGCCCATCTAAAATGTGCTGGTCTCAGGTGGGCTGCTCGGTTTTTGAGCAAGTCTAACCATGCTGAATTATGGTTTGCTGATTTTGAAGTGTCAATAAGCATCATATAGTATGCAAGTGCCCAAGTTTCCAGACAACCAAAACATAGATCTTAAAGTGCTAGGTAACACCAAACTTACCTAATAGCCATATAATATGGAAAAAAAACGATAATCAATTTTTCAAGGGGATTGAGAGGCTTTTGACTGGTGATTTGTTGAAACCTAATCAAAAGGGACAAGATACAATCATTTCTTCAAAACCGAGGTCAACTTCAGTGGGAAAACATCTCACAGTTATCAATTCTAGTTCCCTAACACTGAATGTACTACATATCATGATATCTCCAATGTCATAAAACAGTGGTGAAGTTACTTTGAAAGTTATTATATTGTAAATTTGTAATATCATTTAGTAGATTATTAGTAAATCATAAGTCAGTGAATGATGGTAATCTTGGCATCAGATATTTAAAATTTAAAAACTTGGCCCTCTTGAACATTTGTACAGTTAGGGCATTCAAACCAAATCCTTTGGCAAAAAGGCATGAAAATCTATACAAATACATTAAAGGGGAAGCACAATGGCCTCCCAACACGCCATGTGTCGAGTCTGGACTCTTTCCGATAGTTTTTTCTTCATAAGAACCTTCCCAAGCCCTTCGGACTTTTTTGCTTCGAACCTTCTCCAGCCTTGCGGACGCCCACCTACTCCCCACTCTCCCCACTGCCACCTCCCGCCAGACTCCGCTGTCACCTTCCTCCCCAACGTCACTAGCATTGGCCCTCTTTTCGATCTCCCTTAGGTGCTTTCTTTCCCACAAATCTCCAAAAAAGAGAAACAAATGAAAAGAAAAAGAAGGGAAAAGAAAAAAAATTGAACAATCTATGCGGGAATGGGTCTTCCCTTTTAATTTTTCCACCTTTCCTTTGTTTTTGTTGATTTTTCCTATGTTTTCCTCTGATTTTTTTCTCTATTTTTCAGTTCTCAGGAGTCTCAATCAGATGGGAGGTTTTGGACTCTTCATCCCACTCTCCTCGATGCCACCTCCCACCGGTCTCCGCTGTCACCTTCCTCCCCATCGTCACCAACATCGGCCCTCCCTTCCGATCTCTCTCAGGTGCTTTCCTTCCCACAAATATCCAGAAAAGAGAAACAAATGAAAAGAAAAAGAAGAAAAAAAAATTGAACAATCTATGTGGAAAAAGGCCTTCCCTTTTAATTTTTCCACCTTTCCTTTCATTGATTTTTCCTATGTTTTCCTCTAATTTTTCCTCTGTTTTTTCCGTTCTCAGGAGTCTCAAACAGGTGGGAGGCTCCGGACTCTTCACCTTACTCTCCTCGACACCATCTCCTGTCGGTCTCCACCATCGCCTTCCTCCTCATCATCACCGGCGTCAGCCCTCTCTTCCGATCTCTCTCAGGTGACCAAGATAATTTTTTAGAGAAAAAAATGTATGTTCCGAAAGAAAATATTAATTTATTATTATTTTTATGTTTTATTAATTATTTTTTATCATCATTTAAGTAGAGCTCGCTGCATAGCACAGGTTACTTGCTAGTAAATATGAAATTTGAATACAAGTAAATGATATGGCCATAATACTCTCCAACAAAATATTCTTGAGATAGCAGATTCAACCATGGGGAAGAAAGAAATATTGATTTTTTAAAATCTATCAGAAAGGATGGTATGCAAAATCCTAATCTATAAGCTACCAATGCAATTTATGATATTTCTGCTATGCCGCCCTTTTGAGGGTATGTTTCAAATAATGAAAAAGGCAACTTAGATAACCTGCACTTTTTTACATCCTAAGTATACCCTTCTATGCAATAGGTTGAGTGAAAGCTAATTTAGATGTATCTTTTGAGTGGCCATACCAAGGTTTTAAATCCTGTAAGATGAAGGTATCCTGTTATCTCCATAGAATAGGACGTCCCGCTGTCCCATCTCATCTCGACAGCCGTCTTGGTCATACATCCCAATAAATATCCTCTATCTCTATCCCTTTCTTTCTTCGTTTCTTTCTGTTTTTTTATTCCTTTTTTCTTTCATTTTCTTATACCTTCCTTTCTTTCCTTTTTTTTCTTTCTTTTTGTCATCCCTTCATTTCTTTCTTTTTTCCTTTTCTTCTTCTTTCTCTTTCTTTTTTTCTTCTTTCCTTCCTTTTTTCTTCTCCCTTCCCTTCTTTCTTTCATTTTTCTACTTCTTCTTTCCTTTCACTTTTTTCTTTTTTCATTTTCCTTTCTTTCTTTCCTTTTTCTTCTTCATTTCCTATATAGATCGATTTCAGAGTCCCGACCCCATCCCAGTCACAAAATGGGATGACTAAGATGCTCTCCGTTCGACCAGGATTGAAAACCTTGGGCCATACTCCACTATGCACAGCCAAATAAACATCACTAGTGACACCAAAAAATGCAACTATTTTAAAGTCACTTACCTCAAGTTTCAAATACAAATAGCATGAATAAACTATCCAGTATGTAAAACCAACTCTAAAGTACAGTTGCACAAACTAGATAGTTTCTATATTTACAGCCATTCTCTCATAGTTTCTATATTTACAGTCATTCTCTCAGCATTTTGAACTCAGTGGATTTTATCCAACAACTTATGGATTTATTGTATGGATAATTAAGATTAACCTAGAGGCAGCAAAATTGATTCCACAATGAATTTGGATTTGTCTTTTGTTTAATTTCTTTTAATTATGGGACTCCTTTCAGGAGAAAAAGCTTTTGAAGGAATACCATATGAAATGCCACTTCATGGTTGTAATTATGCATCCATATGAGGACGTAAAGTTCATTTACTCCAAAGAAGAAGCTCTTATAGTCCATTTTCCTGAGACCTTTTCAGACATATATAGAGTTCCTCACACAAATAAATAAATAAATAAATAAATAAATAAAGCAAGCTGAAATTTAAATCTGAAACAGATCCCCTCAGAGTTCCGGTAAACTTCAAGGAAAACAGTTCGGATTTTCCGCAGAAACCTTCTAATACCCTACTCACCATCAGTTGCACTTCAAAATTTTTCCAACTCATGACCTTGTGAGGAGTCATAACGACCCTATTAAACTTTTGGCCAACTTAATTATTACAAAACTGACAGAACACCACGAGGTGTTCTAAAATATTGGAAGCAAAAACCATGCAACAGAAATTTTATCAATCCTTCAAACAAACTAAACACACTATTTATGACCTCCAATACTTTGGGGGGGAAAAATCTAGAATTCCCCACCAAAAAACAAAAGAAAAGGTCAATTTTTAATAAACTCACAATTTCTTGAAAAAAAAACACCAATCAGATATCCAAGATCTCGTTTTTTATTTATAAAGATAGGGGGAGAAGCACTAAGCCGTAACGAATTCAGTAACTCTAAATTAGGGTTTCCGCACATAAACAAGAAATCGTTCAAATTAATAAAAGAGAGAGGAAAAAAAGACATATAGAGGCTATACCTTGAACTCCCAGGGTCTTCTGTGCTGAGAGGAGCGTAAGACCGGTCGGACCGCAGAAACGAAGCGCTGACTAGCTCGATGACCGGCCCGCCGCCGGAGGACAACGACGGCGACGGGACCCGAACGCCCCGGAGGGCTTCGCGGTATTTTCTATAAAGCGGCGTCCGATTCCTCGTTGCCATGGTCGGAAAAACCCACAAAGAAATCTCGAGGGTCCCGGGGACAGAAGCCGCGATTTCAAAGAGTCCGAATACAAATAGGAAAAGAACAATAAAGACGACGACTTTGCGTGATTCTGGGTCAAATTATATATTGAGAGAGGATACAGTTGATGGGGGATTTGGATCTCCGCCGTCTTCTTAACCCTGGAGTTCGGACAACGGGGAGGGAGAGGAGGATTGGAGGGTAGAAGCGCCAGATGCAAGGGTGCGTCGTGAGTAAAAAAAAAAAAAAAATTGCTTAACCGAAGCAACCCCAACTAACGTCGAGGCTAACAGCAGCGCAGGCTGAATGGCGACGTATGGCTGACCGTATTGAATTTACTTTATGAATGGCTCTGGCTAAAACGTTTATTTTTTTTTATATTTTATTTTTAAATTGTTATAAATTTATTTATTCTAATTTGATTTAATAAATTTGGTATATTTAAAAAACAACCCAACACCACCCAACCTGCAAGTAATAATGCTGGGATAAATTGCAAGTATCCAAATCTACTACTCAGTGCTATGAGTAAAATTGGCTAGTGTTGCAGCTGAATCAAGGCTAAGATCCATAGAGTCAAAGTGAATTGAAGCTGATGAGGCTGTCGAAGCTTCTATGTTGATGGTTGAACCTACAAAAAAAATTTTTTTACATAAATTTTTCAGCAAAACCTTTCTAATATTCAAATTAGTCACAATTCAGAGCGGAAGAAAAAAAAAAAAAATGAAGAGTAGAGAATGAGAGCTCTCAAGAGAGCTTGAGAAGCTTACTTAAAGATCCCTTACCTCCCTCTATTTATAGAGAAAAGTCGGTGGTTGTTTTCACAATGAGCGGTGGCTATTTCCATGACGAGTGGCACATGCAATAGTTCCACGCAATGGCTAGATCATGGCTTAAGTGCCCTACATATGGTTAGTCAAATACAGTGATTTCGAGCAACTTATTCTTGCGATAACGATTGTGAGTGTAACTGCCACTAGCTATCATGAACTATTGCTATCGTATTTCACGTCGTTTGTGTCCAAGATGAAACGGTCTGTTATATGGAGCTAGTCTATTTTAAACTATATCGAAGTCAATCAAAATATCCCCCACATCAGTTGCTACTCTAGTTGTAATTTTAAGTTGTAATTTAGAAGCAACCCTTTGAAAAATATCCTCACCACTCTCCAACTATTAGAATTTAATTTTAAGATATCTATTGGGATGTGAGTCATTTTTTACCAACTACAACACTTTGACCTAGGACAAGGTGACTTGGACCTAGTATAGCTCCAGCCCATGGAGAAACAATAAGTCTACTACTTTGGATGACAACTAATTTCCTCATCAGATGAAAAGTCAATTTAATGAATGCCGACTCCAAGTCTCCAACTCATCACAAATTGATCCAGAGATTGGATAACCACCACCCTATTACTTGCAATCTCACACACACTTAACCAACCTCAAATTCCTACCGAAGCAGCACCCCAATATTCCATTGAACTCAAGCTATCAACCCACTCAATGATGAGGTCGGCTCAATGAAATCTCCCATAATATTGCACAATCTTCTATGACTTCTAGAATATAGACAGAATCTACGAATAATGCCCATGACTAATGTCAATGACTAACAATCACGATTCCTAGGATAGAGGGTAAATTCTCTATCCTAACGGCCTGCTAGATTAGGACCTAACAGCTTACCAGATTAAGGCATAATGGTCTACTAGATTCAGATGTAATAGCCTACAACTCCAACTCTATATAAAGAAACAATATGGAGACCCTTAGGTAAGCCAGCAAAAGACGAACAATGCCTGCACTCTCTTGCTCTCCCATCTCTCTCTCTCTCTTTTTATTCTCAAGCTTCAACTAACTTAAACATCAGAGGGTTCTCCATTGGAGCATCTTCGACAAGCGTGGACTTTCATTGTAGGTTCTTGAAGGAGATAGCATCCTCAACCTAGATCCGAGCTCCACATCAGTGAGAAATCGACGTCAGTCTAGAGATTTATAGCAATAGATTGGAGCTAGAGAAAGGACCCAATCATCTACTTTTAGAAAAAAAGAAAGAAATGGTGAGAATGTAGATGTAGAACACCTCACCGCTTCCCGCCACTAGTTTTGATGGAGCTAGTAGAATGCAAAGCCCTTGGTACTAGATCTGATTCAACCTACAGTACCAATAAATCTACAGTAGTTTGATGTCTTGATCTAGCAGGTTCAAGCATGGACCACCACTATGCAGCGGCTTCAACAAGTTGCGAAGAAGCAAAGCCAGTAGGAGCCAACTTGCCAAGCTGCTCCATCATAGCATAGCTGCCAATCCTATCCTTAGGAGCTTAGGGAGGATCCCATGATGTTCTCGTCATTCTGAATAGACCAATTGCCAATTCCCATTGCCTCGATAGAGCCCGAGGAGAATGGATCAATGATGGCAAACCAGTAAGTCTTCGGGAGGAGGCTCGAGTCTGGGGTATTTCTCATGCCCTAACGGGTCTTGATACAAGGATGGTCTCAAGCAGAAGATCCAAGAGATCAAGTGAAGACTCAAGATGTTCTTGGAGGGAGATTGAAAGCATGATGACTGCCTCAGCTTCAATTTGCATCTACCTTTCTCCTGAAAGATATTGAGGGAACCCATCCCTCCTTGATTCAAAATGCCATAGGTGGGACCATATGATGGCTCCTTAGATCTATTAGACCACCTCGAGGGTTACAAGATGCTCCTAATGCTCCAAGAGCTTGAGATGCCCTTCTCTATCTTGTCTTCCCAAGTTACGCTTAAGAAGTCAGCATGAGTGTGGTACTCCAACCTCTAATGGGGGACCATTCATTTCTATGAACAACTTGAAAGATAATTCATCACACACTTTGACAGCAATCGACTTTGATCGATGAACTCTGACAACCTCTTTTTGATCTCACAAAAAGAGTAGGAGTCACCATGTGATTACGTGGCATGCTTCAATGTGGCCATACTGGAAGTCCATAAACTCAATGAAGTGGTTGCGATGTTGGCTCTCAAGTGGGGGCTCCAAGACAATCACCTTCTCCTCTCCCTTGACAAGAACTTCCAGAAGGACTATGCCGACCTCCTCACTTGTGCTTGAAAGTATGTACAGGTCGAGAAAGTAGTGGTTGTCCATCAGACAATTTGAAGGAGGTAAAGGGGGAAAAAAGAAGCACCCTCAAGAGGAGTCTCGGGAACCCGTGGTGAGGCTGGGCCCTCCCATTAGTAGAAGAACTTGAGGCTGAAGAGTCTGTCTCGTCAGTTCAACACCTATACCCCTTGGTTGCACCTTGGTCCTAGATTCTCATGGAGATCGAGAGAGAGAAATATCTTCATCGATCAGAACTGATGAAAGCCCTAACAACAAGATGAAACTAGAGGAAGTATTATCGATTTTATTGTGATGTCAGCCATGAATCAAAAGCTGCCATCAGCTGAAGGATGAGAATGAGACCCTAATCTGGAGAGGATACCTAAGAAAGTATGTTCGAGATCGAAAAAAATCAGACGATCAAGCAGCCTCCTCAACACAAGTCCAAGGAGGAGAGCAAGAACCATCCAACTACCAATGACATCAACAAAATCTCGATATTCACCGAGGGTAAGGATAAAGGGTCGGGCTGAGAACCAATTGCCAAAGAGATAATAGACTGGTGATATAATTATTTTTTTTGATTAGCACATTTGAGGAGTTCAAACTTCTCATAATGATACTATCATCGTCTCTATGACAATAATAAATTATGATATAAAAAAAATTATTATTGATAATAGAAGCTCAGCTGACATCTTATTTTATAATATTTTTCAAAGAATGAAACTACCAACTGACCAGCTGAAAAGAGTCAATACACCCCTTATTGGGTTCTCTAGAGATTCTACCTTGATCGAAGGAGAAATAACCTTACCTATTATATTGGGACAAGAACCTCAACAAGCAATCATGCAACTGACCTTCTTGGTGGTCTGAGTCTCATCTTGTTGCCCAGAGGTAGCAACCCAAGAGAGGGTGGGGGGGGGGTAAATTGGATTCTTTTAAAAAAATTTTAGCCAAATTAAACTTTAAGCAAGAATGTACTTCAATTTAAGCTAAGTTGTGTGTTTGAGATGTGTATGATGTATACAATAGTGAAATTAAGATACAAGCAAGTAAAGCTAAAATTAAAATGATGCAAGGTAAATATGAGAAGTAAATAGAGCAAGCATACCACAAAGACTAAGAAATTTATGTTAATTCGGTGCAACCCCGCACCTACATTCACTCTTCAAGAATCCCTCAAAAATTCTACTATAATCATCTGACTATAGTGTGTTTGTTTTAACCTAGAATCACAAATAAACTCAATTGATTTCTAGGATCACCAACTACAACCTTACACCGATAGTTTTTCGGACTCACTATCAATCAGTTGGTTTTACAAGCTTACCAACCAAAATCTTATATAATTATTTTTCAAGATCATAATTAAATCCAGTTAATTTTTTGGACCAACCAATCAAAACCTATAATATCCAATTATGGGCTTGGACTGGCTTTTACCCCAAGTTTTTTTTTCTTAAAGGAACTTGTAAAGAAATCAAAATACAAAGTATACAATTTCAGCACAAAAAAAATAAAAAATGAAAACTCTTTTGAAGCACAGAGAAGGAGCTGAATGATTGATCTTTTGAAGCTTGACTTCTCTTCAATTGATTCTTGAGAGGATGTTGAAGATGTTGGAGAAGATTATTTTTGGAAAGCCCTCAATTCTGTGTACTCTATCCCTCTCTTTTTTCTTTCTCAATGATATTCAATGAACCTCCCTTAGTTTGAAGATTTTTTCTCTTTTATTCACTAAACTTTATTTCCAATTGAATCTTTTGCCTTTTATAAGCTTGGAAATGGCTGGAGAAGGAATTTTGGCCATTGAAAGAGCTGAACTAGCCATTAGAGATAAAAACTATCTGTTAGAAATTAAATCTGAATTTCTACAGAACTAGCTGTTGGAACTCGAGTCGACTCGAATTGAGCTCAAGTTGACTTGAATGGTCTTCAAGCTTATTTTCCAAAAACATACATCTCTGTCTTTTTTGGTAACTTTGACTTGAATTTCTCGAGTTGACTTGAGCATCCACTCGGTTCGATACATTTTTTTGTTCCAAAAATTTATTTTTCTACCATTCTACATTTGAGTCGACTCGGATAATCCATGAGTCGACTCAAAGGTGTGGCAGCTGAAATTTTTGTATGCTAAAACTATTTTTTTTTTACTATTTTAGCTCAATTCGATTCAGATAAAATTTGAGTTGACTCGGATGATAGCCTACGAAAACTTTCTGCATAAGTGGCTTTTTGACTTCAACTTTTGAGGGCTTCTTCCATCTTGATGTCTAAGATCTTTCATAGAATTTAGACTTTCAAAAACTTCTTGTTTGAGTCTTATTTAACTATTAATCATTATTCTTTCAAGAAGATTTCTTCTACAAATAATTTTTTTATTTTAAGTACCTAGAAAATTCTACATTTACTCATGAATACATAATTAGTATCATAATCACTCAATATTTTGTAATCATTAAAATCAATTATAGGATCAACAATATCTTCTTTTTTGATGATGACAAAATTTTGAGTATATGCATAATAAAGTATAATGTGCTTCAACTAATTTATCAATATGAATATGAATCATGAAGTAAATAAGTAAGCACTTACAAGAATATACTTCATGAATGTTTCAATAAGATTTATCAAAGTATTTTCATTATAAATTTTGACACCAAAATTCAATACTGATATTCTAGATGGCACTTATCTAGACATACTCATTTTATATAAATATTTCAAGCAAGTAAATGAGCATTTTACATCTTAAGCATATCTTTCTCTCATATACTCAATTTAAACATGAAGCATGTGAGCATGTAATTAATTCAAACATAAATTCAATAAGCATATACTCAATATAACATCTCTCTCTCTTTTTGACAGCATTAAAAAGTTCAAGAAAATGATTTAAGATGAATCATCAAAACCAATTCAAATTCAAATATACACACATTCAAATTTAACTTAAGTTCTCCCCCTTTTAAATTTAACTTTTCTTTATTTGAAATAATGTAGATTTTGAAACTTTCCTCCCCCTTTTGAAATGAGTCAAAAATATGCATCAAATTTAATTCAAGCTTGGCTAGTTTTTGTGTCAATTAAGTTTTGAGCAATATAAGCTTGATAGCACTTCTCTTCATTCTCAAAAATAAGAATGCAAATATATTGTTGTAAATACAGTTGGACATATGCTTTGAACTTTAAAGATCCAAGAGATAGAACTTTTTCAATGCTAAGAATTTTGAAAAGATCATTCAAAGCAAATCATAAGAGATATTTAATTTGATGCATAAAGATATTAATCTTTGGAATTATCTCAAGGAAATAATGTCAAAGATAGGATAATACAAAATAAATTTGAGACAAAGCATCCTTTTCATTTTGCCAAATGATAAATAGATAGAGTTCAAAGCAATAACAAGTTGTCCAATACCAATTGTAAAAAATTATGATATCAATCAATTTTGCTTTTGATCAAAAGATGAGTTGACTAAATTCAGATCAAATTATTTTGATAAATTATTTTGAATTGATATCAATGGATCATATATGACAAATCATAGAGAGATTTTTGTTTGAATTTAGATCTTCCTTTTCTTAAGAAATATCACTCAATTAAGTTTAGAAAAGATATGAAATTCTTTGAACTTATCTCAAATGATATCATATCAGCTATACAAAATCAAATTTGAGACAAACATAATCTTCTCTTTTTGCCAAAAGATAAAACAATAGAATTTAAAGCAAGAATAAACTATTTAATATCAATTATGAGAATTAGGATACTAATTGTAATAGTATTCTTGAGAAATTCTACTTGATACAAATTGTAAGAAGTTTGAACTTATTTCTTTAAAAACAATCCATTTAAAATAGAAAATAATCAATTTAACTCTTCTTGGTACCAAATATTTTAAAATTCAATTCAAATAGCAACTATCCAAAAAGTATTATCTTTTTTTTTAATCAATGTAGATTTATAAGCACATCTCTTCCTTTTTTAATAATGGTGGATACGTTAAGTAGATTCTCAAATTCAATTATGGAAGAGCTTGAGTTTTAAGAATTTTAGAGAGTTAAAACTTTTCAATGATTAGGGATAAGCATAAGATAAACTTCATTGCTTTCTTTCTTTAAAAAGTATCGATCATTTAAATTCTTAAAGGATGTCATTTTTGTAAATTTATCTCGAATGATATCATATCAAAAATATATCAAAGCAGGGTATGGTATCGAGCAAAGTATGCTTGAGAAGAAGATAGTTTTATGTCAATTATTTTGAAAATCAAACAAAATAGTATCTTTTTTGAAAGATTTTCTTGATATCAAATGAAAATACCATTTAAATTTTTTAAATTCATTTCTTAAAAATAAACCAATGAAGCAACATATTTTTTTTTAATTTCATCTTGAAACTAATTGTGTACTTTTCTCCCTCATTTAGAATTCAAAATTAACTTGATTGGTTTCATAAAATACAATTTCAATAGTGCATTTTCTTTTTCTCAAAAATATAGATTCAAAAAGCAATGCTTCTTAAACTTAGTTAAGGAATAGCTTTGAGCTTTAAAAATTCAAAAAAAAAAATAGAGCTATTCAATTTTTAAGGATTTTGAGCATTAAAATTAGCTATAAGATATGTTTTTCTTTTTTTTAAAAAAAACTCTTTCTTTTTCTTGAAGCAGTATCAATTTATTCAAGTTCACTAGTTTTTTTTAATTTATCTCAAATGATACCATATCAAACATATATCAATGCAAAATAAATTTGACACAAAATATTTAATTATTTTATCAAAAATAACTCAATAAAGTATAAGGCAAGAATGATACTATTAATACCAAGTTTGAAAAATTTTTAAGATAAATTTTTTTGATACCAATTATGAAAATAATCAAATTTATATTAATTATTTAGAAAATAAAATTTGATACCAATAATAACTCCCTCAAAATAAAATTTGATATCACTTGAACTGAATTTTAGATTAATTTTGATTTTCATGAAACTTTGATACTACTTAATGATTAGAGAAGAGTAGGTTTTAAATTCAAAAAAAAAATGATCAATTATGATAAAGCATAAGAATATGATTTAAATTTAGCTTGATACCAATTAATTATTAAAAATAAAGACAGGATCAAGCCATGATAGCACATGATAGTACAAATATGATTGAACAAGTTAAATGATAGCACAAATCAAAGTACAAATATTTATCAATAAATTTTATTTTAGAAATAAAAATAAATTTCTAAAATAAATCAAAAATGGTTTCTCTTGTTACATTCAAAAATAAAATTTATTTTTTGATAACAATCAAATTCGAGCAAATTAATAGAGATGACAATCAATTATAAAAAATGGATAAAACTACATAAATGCTCAAGTATATCAAAATAAACAAAATACACAAGTTCATCAAATTTTCTTTTTAAGTTTAAAAATAATTTTTCTCCAAAATACATTAAATTGATTACAACAAGCAAGGTTTAAATATTTATCAATAATTTTTATTCTAAGATTAATAATGATTTATCCTATTAAGTTTCTAAGATAATTTTTTAAATAATATTTTCTCCTCCTATTTTTTATAATTAGTGTTTGAAAGCTTGATTTACTTAATTCTCTCTTAGTTTAATAGTTTTAATGCCATAAGCTTCATTTATCTTGGTTCCTCCCTTTTTCTTTCAAATCATATACTTTTATTCAATTTGATCAAGTATTCATTTAAATTTAATATTAGCTTATATATATTTGTTACTCAGGTATAGCTACCCAAGAGGAGAGGCAAATTAGATATTTTAAAAATTTTAATCAAATTAAAAACTCTAACAAGTATGTGCTTCTAACTTAAGTGATTGTGGTGCGAACAATATATAGCAATGGACTAAAAACTAAGCTAGCAAGTATTAAAAATATGTAAACCAAACACAATAGAGCACAACACAAATATACAAATTTATAATGGTTCGAAGCAACCCACTCCTACGTCTACTCCCCAAGCTCTTCTTGAGAATTTCACTATAATTCTTTGACTACAGTGTGTTTGTTTTCTAGGACTTACAAATAAATTTAGTTGGTTTTTTCGGACTCACCAATCACAATCCTACACTGATAGTTTTCGAGCTTACTATTAATCCAGTTGGTTTTAACCTTGGCTCACTAACCCAACCAATGCAACATCCAACTTTAGACTTGGACCAACCTTCACTTCAAGTTTTTTTCCTCTAAAGAAACTTAAAAGAAAAACAAAATATAAGGTATACAATTTCAACACAATTATAAAGACAAAAGAAAACTCTTTAAGCTTGATGAAGATATTGCAAGGTTGATCTTTGAAGCTTGAACTTTTTCTTTCTTGATGTTGGAGAGGATGCTTGAGATGTTGGAGAAGTTTGCTCTTGAAAGTCCACTGAAATTTGTACTCAAATTTCTCTCTTTTCTCTTGGATATTCAATATTTCTCTCAAATTTGAAGATTTTTCTTTGTAAATCTACTTTCCTCCTCTTTCAATTGATTCTCTACCTTTAAATACACTTAAGAATGGCTGAAGAAGAGGTTCTAATTGTTGGAAGGAAGAAAATAGTCATTGAAAAGCATTTGGAGCAAAAAGCTGAAGTTTTCAAAAATTAGCCATTATAGTCCACTTAGTCGACTAACTTTTCTCTTAGTCAGCTAAGTCCCTCACCGAGTCGACTTAAAATCTTCTTAGTCGACTAAGTTCTCAACCTTCAAAAATTCAACCTTCTGTCTTTTGCTGCTCTTTGAGACTTAGTCGATTAACTTTCTGACTTAGTCGACTAAGTTTGCATACCAAGCGTGTCAAGGATTCTTTGAAATGCTTTAGCTTGAAAATTTGAGAAAATTTTTTTCATTGATGAATTCTTCAATTTAAGCACTTGAAAACTCCTACAATTATTCTTGAAATATATAATTAGTATTATCTATACTCAATATTTTGAAATCATCAAAATCAATCCTAAGGTCAATAATTTTCTCCTTTTTGATGATGACAAAATTTTGAGTACATACGTAATAAAAATAAATAATGTGTTTCATTCAAATTGAATCATGAAATGATAAAGTAAAAATATATGAATTCACACTTCATATATGTTCTTAATTAATCTTTAATTCATTGCATATTTTACATATACTCACCATCTCTCTCTCTCTTTTTGACATCATCAAAAAGGTCAAGAGAAGGATTTAAGAATAATCATCAAATCAATGAAGTAGAATTCAAAGAGAGTATTAAATTAAGAGGTATATTAAATTCAAATTTTATGGCATATCGCTCCTTTCTAAAATAAGTCTCTTGGTTCAAAATATGTTTAAAAATAATTCTCTCTTTGCTAGATTTACTTGAATTTAATTTTCTTTTGGTCAAAATTTATTAAATTCATGTCTCCCCCTTTTTTTTTCAAGTTATGCATATTCAATCAATTTTAAGAAAATAAGTTTTGTATCTTTCTCCCCCTTAGTTTTATGAATTAAAGCTAGATAATATTACTTTTCAACTTTTCTTCTCCTTCTATTTCAAATTAAGCATATTTAAATTCAAATTTAATTAACTATTCATTTCTTCTTTTAATATTTTCTCTCCCTTACATTTGCAAACAAAGCCAATTTAAAATATAAGCAAAATTTAATAGTGCAATTATCAATTGAGTTCAATTTTTATGCAAAATTTGCTCCCCCTTCCTACATGCCAAATTTCTTTGCTTCATTTCTTGCTTACTCTTGATACAACTAAATTAATTCTTATCCTTATTGAATTTTGTATCTCATATCCAAATTGATATCATAGTATGAAAAATATCACCTTATGAAAAGATTTTGATGTAATTATGTCAAATTCATTTTCTCCATTTACCAAATTTTCTTCCCCTTATTGTCATTATAAGTATTTACTATAATTCAACCAATTGAGTTTGAAAATATTTCTTCAAAAAATTCAGCTTATCAAATACAAATATATCATTGTTTCAAATTATTTTCAAACTCTAATATATAAATCAATTTTATTCAATATATCTTCAATCATAATCAATTATAATGCTCAAACATCATCAAAATCAACAAGCTAAGACATTGAATCATTTGACATGCACTTGGCAAATACTCAAATCATGCATCAATATTTTAATATACTTTTTAATTGAATGGTAGGAGTAATTATCAACTTATTGAGACCAACTTGTCTCCAAGAGTTTTAACTCCTCCATCTTCCATTTTATGCCTTGAGCATCCATAATTAAGGTACCATTTTTTTGGATTTGAGGGATGTCAAACATACCTGCACTCACAAAGATCAAGTATATTTTAGGACCCAAGCTAATATGGATCCTTTAAGGTTAGTATCAATGGTTCCTTTTAGAACCTAAATTTGCTTGATCCTTTCATTCTTATATGTATTAGCCCAACAATCAAATGATTTATATCCAGCTTTGTTGCATTTAAAGTATATAATAAGTTTCTTATCAAAATGATGTGCATCAATTGAAATCTTTGAAGACTTTAGTTTTGCAAAAGAGTCATAGTTAGCTTTGGTTATCATGCATTGTTTATCCATTGACATATGTAAATTTTGTGAACTAATGGAGAATTTATCTACAATTAATTTTAGTTCATTTATTTTATTTTTTAAAGTTTCATTCTTTTTTAACAAATATTTTTATTTAACAAATAGCTCATTCTTCTCATCTACAATGAGTTTTAATCTATCTATTTCTTTTTGTAGACTTTCATTTTATTTAATTAAGTCATCTTGTTTAGTTTGTAATTCTTTCTTATCTTCTTCTAATCTACCTTTATCTTTACTCAAATTTTATAATTCTTTCTTAAACTCTTTGTTCCTCTTAGATATCCTTTTAAAATTATTAAATAATTCATAGAATGCATCATATAATTCATCAAAAGTAAAATAATTGGTTTGAATTGAGCTTATCTCTTCATTGTGAGCCATCAAACATAAGTTTGCCTCTTCTTCACTTGATGATGACTCTTTTTCTAAATTTGAGCTCTCACTACTACTACAATTAGTCAAAATAATTTTTCTTCTTAATTTTTTTGAGCTCTTTTTCAATATGGGGTAGTCCTTTCTATATTTTCCAAGTTAACTCTTTTCTTCTTTTTCTCTTCTTAGTTCAAAATTTTTCTTCTTTCTCATGAATCTTTTTATAATCATCATCATTTCTTCATCATCTTTCGAATCTTCAATAGAATCACTTAAACTTTCTTCAATGGCTGATGACTTGAGTGCAAGGGTTCTCTTCTTCATCTTTTTCTCCTCTATATTTTGGTTTATTATATATTATGAGTGATCTAATTATCTCTTCCAAAGTAAGCTTGCTGAAGTTCTTGGCTCTTGCTGAGGTTCTTGGCTTCTTGGATTGCTGTTACTTTTGCTTTCCAAGCCTTTGGCAAGGACTTAAGAATTTTGCATACAAGATCACTGTTAGAATAATCTTTTCCAAGACTCTTTAATTCATTTATAATTTTAGTAAATCTTGTAAACATATCACTTATTGTCTCATGAGGTTCTATTTTAAACAACTCGTATTTATGAACCAACATGTTTATTTTAGATTCTTTGACTTGACTTGTACCCTCATGGGTCACTTCAAGTCTATCCTAAATCTCTTTTACAAATAAACATGTTGATATTCTATTGAATTCATTATAATCTAATGCACAATGTAAAATATTTACAGCTTTAGTATTTAACTGAGCTAGCTTCTTATCTAGCTCATTCTAATTTTTTTCAAGTTTAGGCACATATATTATTGACAATCATTGTGGGTGTGTGAGGATCATAGAGTACGACACTCCACATGTCATAGTCTTATGCTTGAATAAAAATTTTGATCCTAGTTTTCTAATAAATGTAATTAGTACAATTGAAAAAAAGAGGTCTAATAGTTGAGTGTCCTTCACTCAATAAAGAAGCAAAAAGGTTAGCCATAAGATCTTTAACTTTAAAATTTTAAAAAAATCAGAGCACCTACTCTGATACCAATTGTTGCCCAGGTAAGGCTATCCAAGAGGGGGAGGGGGGTAAATTGGATATTTTAAAAATTTTAATCAAATTAAAAACTCTAACAAGTATGTGCTTCTAACTTATATAATTATGGTGAGAATAATATATAGAAGTGAAATAAAAACTAAGCTATGCAAGTATTGAAAGTATATAAATCAAACACAATAGAGCACAATACAAACACATAAATTTATAATAATTTGGAGCAATCTGCTTCTACATCCACTCTTCAAGATTTTTTTGAAACTTCTACTATAATCTCTTGACTACAGTGTGTTTATTTTTTTAGACTCATAAATAAATTCAGTTGATTTTTTCGAGCCCACCAACCACAATCCTATACCGATAGTTTTTCGGACTTACTATTAATTTAGTTGGTTTTAATCTTGACTCACTAACCACAATCAATACAACATCCAATTTTAGGCTTAGACCAACCTTCACCCCAAGTTTCTTTTCTCCTAAGAAACTTGAAAGAAAAATAAAATATAAGGTATGCAATTTTAGCACAATTATAAAGACAAAAGAAAACTCTTTAAGCTTGATGAAGATGTTGCAAGGTTGATCTTTGAAGCTTAAACTTTTTCTTCCTTGATACCAGAGAGGATGCTTGAGATGTTGGAGAAGTTTACTCTTGAAAGCCCATTGAAATTTGTACTCAAATCCCTCTCTTTTCTCTTTTCTCTTAGATATTCAATATTTCTCACAAATTTAAAGATTTTTCTTTGTAAGTCTACTTTTCTCCTCTTTCAATTGATTCTCCACCTTTAAATATACTTTAGAATGGCTGGAGAAGAGTTTCTAACTGATGGAAGGAAGAAAATAGCTATTGGAGGGCATTTGAGGTAAAAAGATGAAGTTTCCAAAAACTAGCCATTACAGTCTACTTAGTCGACTAATTTTTCTCTTAGTCGACTAAGTCCCTTACTGAGTCGACTCAAAATTCTCTTAGTCGACTAAGTTTTCAGCCTTCAAAAATTTAATCTTCTATCTTTTGCTGCCCTTTGAGACTTAGTCAACTAACTTTCTGACTTACTTGGCTAAGTTTATGTGCCAAGCATGCCAAAGATTCTTTGAAGTGCTTTGGCTTGGCAACTTGAGGAGATTTTTTTCATGGATAAATTTTTAATTTAAGCACCTAGAAACTTTTACAATCATCTTTAAAATATATGATTAGTATCATCTATATTCAATATTTTGAAATCATCAAAATCAATTCTTGAGTCAATAATATTTCTCTCCTTTTATTTTATAAACAAGAAAAATATTCAATTAAGCAAACAAGGATAATTATTAAATAAGTAGACACATCAAACACATTAAATTTAAGAAAAAGTTATATTTTTATTGATTTACTAAAATATGATTACAAAAGTGATCTAAATTTTTATTATTTTAAACATAAAAAATAAACAAGATATATGAGAGCTATATTCTAAGGATTCCAAAAATAGATTGCTAAGGTCACTAAAGTTCTAAAAAATAAATCCTAGCATCCTAAGTAAGAGTAGGTCGGTATAGATTTAAGAAGAAAGTTCAAATTGACTAGATGGAGAGGATGGTCTAGTATCTTCAAATAACTGGTCTCAGTCATTCACATACTTCCTCGCTAAAGTGATAGTTTGAATCAATCACATTGACTCTTTTCTAACCAATGATTGTAACTCCATCAGATTTCATCTTATCTACTGTAACTATGAAGTATACCTTTGAATCTTTGCACAAATAGAAGAAATGATTTTGATGGAAATTCTATTGATAAATGCATTCTCATCCAGTATACCAAATAATCGATATATATATATATATTAAACTACTGGTCCTCAATCCTGACATCTATTATTGCATGAGTGTTGGTATGCATAGTGGAATCTTCTAGAGAATGTGATGTATGACTAATATGAAGAAGATCTTGCTGGTCATAGTAATCGTATTTCTACACTCAGCTGACTAGCACTGATATCCTCAATACCCTTGACATCATCTCAAACCAACATAAATTTCAAATATATCACTGCTTAAGACAATCCGAGGTGCTCCTAGCATGTGTCCGATATTATCAACATCCATCTTAATCTGTATGCCTTTTACTTTGAAAATCAGACTTTCAACTCTCACTTTTATGCAACCATAAAATTTTCTTATTGATCTAGGGTAGGTGAGCAAATCCAAGGAGTAGATAAATTTTCAATCCATCAGTAGATATTCTTAGTGTTTGAGCTAATCTTATATCATCTAACACAATATGGACACTTCAAACTTCTGAGTCTAAATTTTCAACCCTGAGCTTTATGTTTCCAAAAAATTTTTGAACTAAGTTCAGATAGGTCAAAAGAACACAGAATTTCTTAGCCCAATCTCTTAATTTTCTATTCAATTAAATTTTTTTCTTGCTCTAGAAACTCAAAGATTATTTTGATGCTTGGTACTTTTTTCTTGCATGAAAGAATGATTTGGAAAAGACCTAAATTTTTAAATTTCTACATGGGACTTTCTCTTCCTTTGTGCCAATTACTTCCAAGGTGCCATTGGTGAACAAGGACTATAAGGATAGGGTGGAAATGAAAAGAAAGGTCCAATTTTGATGGGAGAGAGGTTTGAAAGGAATTATGGTTCCAAAAAATTAGAAATAGAGTAATGATAGAGCCTTGAAATATTTTCACTTAAGAAATCCATCCGAGACATAGGAGTCGATTCCTGTTAAACTTGAATCGACTCCTGATGAGGACTGTTTTTCTTCTTGAAATCATGAGTCGACTCCTATAGTTTAAGAGTCGACTCCTTAATGCAGAAAATGGTTCAAGGAATTTTGATTCAAAGAGAACATAGTCAAATTGAATTGGAATCAATAGTAAATCAATTCAATGATCAAGAATGATATTTGAATTAGAATTTATAAATCAATTTGGGGGATCAAAAATTAATCAATTAGGAGTATAATAATCAGTTAATTCAAATGAGCTCAAATCAAGGAGATACTAGATGATAGCTCTATGAATTTTGGTTCAACTAAGGAATTTTATAAATCTTTAAGGGTCAAGCTCAGATGCTATGCAAATCAACAACATCAGGTACACAATCTTTTATAACTAAATATCTTATCTTGATGTTCTTAGATCATGCAATTTTTTTACAAATTTTAAGAATTATCTTATAAAAATGTCAAAATTTAATTTGTAAGATTTGCATATAAATGATTTCTTATACAATCAAGCTTGTTTTATTTTGGTTCTTCAAATTATTGACAAGATATAAGGAGTTAAGGGAGCATGCTAAATTTAAAGCAAAATTTATGCTTATAACACTTAAGATGATATTTAGAATTAAAAGAGCATACTTATCAGTACATCCAAGCAATCACAATATCATGTATATGTATGAAGCATCAAAATCAATCATTCAAGCAAAATAATATCAAAGATCAATGATGGTATGATATGAGAAACTTTAGCTTTTACCAAATATTATCACCATCCATTTTTCAATCCTAAGCATCCATCCTCCAAGATTTTTTTTCTTTCATGCCATTGGATACTTGATAAATCTGTAAAATTATTTTATAATTTTTGATACCCAAACTTTCTTGGGTCTATTGGAGTTAGTGCTCAAGGTTCCTTTTGAAATCCAAATTTACTTAACCAAAGTATAATCAATTTTCTTAATATTGCATTCGAAAATTTTATGGACTACTTTATTATATCTATAGCAAATGATCGAATGATTTTCATGAGAAGCTCTTGAAAATATATTTTTGACTATTTTCTATTTTTTTAAAGAATTCAAACCAATTTCAGCTTTGTGGAAATAGATTTTGATTTTTTAATATTAATTGAAGCTTTTCATAACTAAATGTGAATTTTTCAGCAATTGACTTCAATATTTCAATCTTTTTTCTAAATTTAGCATTTTCATCCATTAAAGATTTTTTAGATTTCAAAAGAATTTCTTTTTCTTCATCTAACATTTTTTTTTCTTTCAAAAGGTTATTTTTTTTCATCAAAATCTTATTCTTTTCTTCAAATAAAGATATATTTGAACTTTTAAGCTCCTTATTTTTGAGTCTTAACTTTTTATATTCATCTATTAGATCATTGAAGGCTTCATATAGTTCATCAAATATAAAGTTGGAATAATTTTCAAGATTTACCTCATTGTCATTAGCCATGAGGCAAAGATTGATGATACTTATTTTCTTCTTTCTCATTTTTCTTTTCTATGCCTTGCTCCCCCTTAATCAATACTTTCTTTTTTCTTTATTTCTTCTTCCTCTTTTTTTTTCTATCCTCATGAGCCTTGAGGCACAGGTTGGAGTGAGTTTTCTTATCTTCTTGGAAGCTTGATTCTTCCTTTTGATTTTCTTTCCCATAGATTGTTTCCAATTGATCCCATATTTGTTTGGCTGAAATACAAGAAAAAATTACATTAAACTCATTAATATCTAATGAACAATAAAGTAAATTCATGGCCTTAGCATTTAGCTTAATCTCTTTCATGTCATGCACATCCCAATCCACCTTGGGTTTTGGAAAATGAATACTATCTACTTTAATTATGGGAGTGTGTGAGCCATTAATTATAACTTTTTAAAGTTGATAATCTAGTGCTTGAATATAAATGTGCATCATGCTTTCCAATAGGTGTAGTTTATGCTATTAAATAGTGGTCACCTCAATAAGATTGGCCTTCAACAAATGAGGGACTAATCGGAGTTACCATGATCTTTCACTCTAGACCACTAGATCAACAACCAATATTAGAGCACCTACTTTGATATTACTTGTTGCCTAGAGGTAGCAAGATAAATAGAAAAGTAAATAGAGCAAGTAAACCACAAAGATAAAGAAATTTATAGTGGTTCGATGCAACCCCGCATCTACATCCACTTCTCAAGAATTTCTTGAAAAATTTACTATAATCATCTGATTACAATGTGTTTGTTTTAACCCGAAATCACAAACAAACCCAGTTAGTTTTTAAGATTACCAACCATAATCTTATACCGATAGTTTTTTGACGTCACTATCAACCCAATTGATTTTATGGGCTCACCAACCAAAATCTTACACAATTATTTTTCGAGATCATAATTAAACCTACTTAATTTTTTGAGCCAACCAACCAAAATATACAACGTTCAATTACAGGCTTGGACTGGCCTTTACCCCAAGTTTTTTTTTCAATTATTTTTATAGATCATAATTAAACCTAGTTGGTTTTTTGAGCCAACCAACCAAAATATACAACATCCAATTACGGGCTTGGACTGGCCTTTACCTCAAGTTTTTTTCCCTTAAGAAAACTTATAAAGAAATCAAAATACAAAGTATAAAATTTCAGCATAACAGAAATAGAAAATGAAAACTCTTTTGAAGCGCGAAGGAGTTGAATGATTGATCTTTTCAAACTTGACTTCTTTTCAATCGATGTTTGAGAGGATGTTGAAGATGTTGGAGAAGATCATTCTTGAAAAGCCCTCAATTCTGTGCACTCTATCCCTCTCTTTTTCCTTTCTCAATGATATTCAATGAACCTCCCTTAGTTTGAAGATTTTCTCTCTTTTATCCATTAGACTTTATTTCCAATTAAATCTCTAGCCTTTTATAAGCTTGGAAATGACTGGAGAAGGAGTTTTGACTATTGAAAGGGCTGAATTAGCCGTTAAAGATAAAAACTAGCCATTATGAATCAAATTTGAATTTCTGCAGAACTACCTGTCCGAACTCGAGTTGACTCGGATTGAGCTCGAGTCGACTCAAATGACCTTCAAGCCTATTTTCTAAAAATATACCTCTCTATCTTTTCTGATAACTTTGATTCAAATTTTTTGAGTCGACTCAAGCATCCGCTTGATCCGATACATTTTTCTATTTCAAAAATTTAGTTTTCTGTCATTTTATATTTGAGTCGACTCGGATAATCTATGAGTCAACTCAAAGGCATGCCAGCTAAAGTTTCTACATACCAAAATTATTTTTTTTCAGTGTTTCAGCTCAAGTCGACTCGAATAAAATTTGAGTTGATTCGGATGATAGCCTACTAAAATTTTTTGCATATTTTTCTGCATAAGCGGCTTTTTGACTTTAACTTTTGAGGGCTTCTTCCACCTTGATGTCTAAGGTCTTTCACATCATTTAGGGTTTCAAAAACTTCTTGTTTGAGTCTTATTTGACCATTAATCTTCATTCTTTTAAGAAGATTTCTTCTACAAATAATTTCTTCATTTTAAGCACTTAGAAAATCCTACATTCACTCATGAACACATGATTAGTACTATAATCACTCAATATTTTATAATCATCAAATTCAATCATAGAGTCAACACATCTGCCTATAATGCCATAATCGACTGACTCGGACTTGATGTGCTTTGGATGATAGTGTCCATTACCACCTCTTGGTGAGGTTCCGATGAGGAATGGCCAGTGAAATTCGAGGAGACTAGATGTTGGCCCATCAATGCTTTATGGCATTAGTAAAAGGAAAGAAGCCCATGAAATGTCCACCACTTGAGAGGCTCGATCATTAGGAGGAGGTCAGGGAGGCTTGAGGTGAACCTACCAAATAACTAGAGTCCATACCACTTAGAGAAGTAGACTCGAGCAAGACCTCCAGATTGAAACAATCACTATAAGAAAATTTATTATTAGCGATGGTCAAATGCCATCGCTAATAATCAAAATGCCATCGCTAATGCTATTAGAGATGGAGCACCATCACTAAAAAGCCGTCGAAAAAAGTTGGACACTAAAGCAACATATTAGCGATGGCAGACTAGCCATCGCTAATAATGATATTAGTGATGGCATTTAACGACGATACTCCATCACTTATAATATTTTTTAGATTTAAAATTAAAAATTTAAAAAATAGTAATAGCCATGGCTTTCCATCTCTAATAAGCCGTCACTAATACTTATTAGCGACGGAGCTTCCATCGTTAAAGCCGTCACTAATAATTATATATTTTTTTAAATATTTTTAATAATTATGTTTACTAAAATCTATTATAATTTAATTTATAAGTAATTATATTTATTAAAATTTATTATAATTAAATTAACAAGCAACATATAATTAATAGGTAACTAACAATTAACTATCACTATCATAAATAAAAAAACTAATATTATATATTACTTAAAAATTAAATTATACAAATAATCTTGCTTAAATTTTAAATATATTATTCCAAAACTAAAAAAAAATCAATGGAGATCCTCCTCCTCCTCCTCCTCCTACTCTTGTACATCTTCTGCAGCAGCAGGTAGATAAGAGCCGGATATCCTAACATTCTGTAATGAAAAAAATAAAATATTATTAATAACTTTAGAATAAATTAATTAAAACTGTAAAACTATTATAATTGATATTCCTCAAGCCTAAACCTTTATGGAAGGATATATTTTAATATACTACTTCGATTCTTAAATAGATTATTCCTACATATTTTATTTGATGATACAGAGCTATAAATCTCTAGCCAGTACTCCATCGAATGGTTAAATTGACTTTTGACCCACTGGATAATTTCTCCCTTCCGTTTGAAGCTTAAATCGGTATGGATGGATATATTTTGATATACTCTTTCAATTTTTGAATGAATTATTCTTATATATTTCATTCGATAATATGAAGCTATAGATACCTTCGATCCATCTATTGGATGGTTAGATTAAATTTTGACCCTCAGTACCCCTCCCTCCTGCCTGAAGCCTAAATCGACATGGAGAGGTATATTTCAATATACTCCTTCAATTATTGAATGGATTGCTCCTACATATCTTATTCGATGGTACAGATGTATCTACATCTCCATCCCATCTATCAGATAGAAAGATTGACTTTTGACCCCTAGATCTCCTTTCTCTGACTGAAGCCTAACTATGTGAAGCTTCTAAATATAAAAATTGAAAGCAAGTGAAAAAATTTATTAATAATGCTTGACTTACCTACTATGATGGTTGTGACAACGAACTCAGTTGATTGTATAGATGTGGGTCCCAAAGAATCTCAACGATCGTGTCACAGATAGCATTCCAAAAGCTTTGAGATTGCTGGTAAAAATAGCATCTGCACGACCTCCTTGACATGTGCATCATCCCATGTTTGGATCGTCGAGGTCTGAAAGGAGGACGTCGAAGATCAGTGAGTTGCTGGAGGGTCGAAGCTATGCTCAAACCCTATAACCCAGCTCCTAGCAACCCCTTCAATGGCCCTGAGCCATCCCTCGAGGTCAAGGAGGGACTGCGAGAATGGATCCTTACCATATCATGCTACGATGTACTCCACATAATCCATCTACATAATTTAAAAATTTTTTAGTGCTATTATACATATTAGTATATATAAATATTTAATAAATAATATTTTATTTTATCACAATCCATTTGGACCTAAAATCTAAATAATCATTGGTCCTCCTAAACTGGTGCGTGGCCTCCCACAACTACAGCTATCAAGGTACATGACCTAGCTGCCGTATCTACAATAAATAAAGAAATCAAGTTAATAAAAACTAATATATGATAAATTAAATATGAGTTTAATATGAGTTTAAAATTTTTATCAATCTATCTTTCATAACATATGTGCCAATGGAGTCACCGATGTGCTTGATCAGATTCTACTGGATGGTCTGATTTTATCGGGCCCTCTACCATTTATCGAAGTACTCCTCACTACTCCACTAGTGACAGAGGGCCTCCCATATGTTTGCTCACATCTAATGATCTGTGAAGGACTTCTAGTCCGATGGTGACTCAAAACTGGAGAACTCAATAGCGGCCTGTCTGAGGTAGTACAGTCCATCCCGGAGCCATTATGTGGCAACCTCCTCGAAGATCCAACGGTCGGCCTCCTCATCCTCAAGAGTCTCAAATTGATAGTATGACTGCAAATAAAGGTTGGCATGTATTAATAAATAGAATACAAATATTTCAACATACCTTGAATTTAAAAATTAAACACCTTTGATTTATCACGAACATCTCCCATACAGTGTCACGAGTCCCCAACAGCCAACTGGAGAACTCATTCACTAACCCTGGTATCAATTGTCAGATGATCCTGGTAGCCACACGAGACATCTTAGGCTTTCTAGATGTCTTGCAAAATTGATTTTGAACAATAAATATTGATTCTAAAATAGATAAAATTTTTTAAACATATTCCTTGAAGACTAGTACTTACAAGTGGCTCTAAATGTACACGAACTCTCTATCATCTAGTCGAGTTGGAGGTGCTGCGAGCCGGACGGATCTTCTACCATAGCGCTGAGGTCCCATCTCTGCATCTCATCATATTACCTATACATACATAAGATAAATATAGGATGATAAGTGATTAAAGAGTTGAGATTATGATGGATATTTACTCAATATATGGATCGACCTCCATACAGTTTAATAAAACATATATCTCTGCCTGTCAAATTTCAGTATCAGTTAATATCCGACAAATTTCATGCCTAAATTCACATGTGGGATAGGCAAATATTGAGATCTCCACCTCTGTTCCCTCACCACCACCATCATCACTTAGATCCACTTGAGTCTGCTTTATCTACACACTGGGGTTAAAGTAGTATCAGTTGAAATTTGAAATTTCTTTAATTATGTAAGCCTCCATGATAGAAACTTCGACTCTGGTCTTGTTTTTCACTTTCTTCTTGAAACTATGCATGTATCTTTCAAATGGATACATCTACTTGTACTGCATTGGTCCCCCGACCCTAGCTTCATACGTCAGATGAATCACAAGATGCTCCATAGAGTCAAAAAAATTTTAAAAAAATATCTTCTCCAACTTACATATATAGTCTCTATACTACTAGCCTCAAGACTGAAGATATGGTCGGTGGATAATTTGATAGTATAAATATCTCTAAAGAAAAGACTAAGCTCGATCAAAGAACTCTATATAGGGTTGAGAAGGAGATCATGCAAGCCAATGAGAGTAATTATTGCATAAAGATATGGTAGTCATGGCTCTTTAGCCTACACAACCTGCAATCTTTGATATTGATGCACCGAGCTAGATTATTCATATAACCATCTGAAAATTTAAAATTTTTGCACCATTCACATACATACTTCAACTGCTCTCTCGTTAAGGTGTAAGTTACTTTCAACTTCAAAAATTTCTTTGAAGACACCTCAACTAGCTCTAATAGAGGATGCTTGCATATGTCTTCATATCTACTCGAGTCTTGGGGTTATCCTACATCTTACCCTTGATATCTATAACAGTGTAAAAAATATTATCGAACATATTCTTCTCAATGTGCATGATGTCAAAGTTATGATGGATCAAATTGGTGGGCCAGTACGGCAATTCTCAGAAGATGCTATGCTTCACCCAATTATGAGTTCTACCAAACCTCTGAGATTTCTGCTTGTTAAATAGTATGTCAAACTAGACTTCATCCACCTAAGATACCCTTTAAAACACTTCTATGCCATTGAGTCATGGGGGTGCCTCATCTTTCTTTATTTTATTCCTCCTGAAACTGTCCTGCTACTTTCAAAAAAGATAATGCTTGAAGAGAAATTGACGATGACAATCAAATCAATAAGGCGTATACCATGCTTAAGTTAAAATACTTTTGTATTCTCCATGCAATAGGGACATGCTAGCTTCCCATGAGTGCTCCAACCTGACAGCATCCCATAAGCAGAAAGATCACTAATGATACATATTAATATAGCTTTCATTATGAAATTCTGCTTTTTCAATACATCAAAAATATGTAAGCCATCAGACCATAAGTTTAGCTCATCAACAAGAGGCCTTAGATATACATCAATATTTCTATCAGGATGTCATGATCCAAGAATGACTAATATAAGAAAAATATTATGTTCTTTCATGCACATTCCAGACGATAGATTGTATGGAGTAATAAAGATTGACCAACATGAATAAGGTACCACTGCATGACTGACCCATCAGTAGATAGACCCAGTTTGACAATGCATGATTCTTAAGTAAATAAAGGATGGCAAGTGTCAAATTTCTTTCATGCCTCACTGTCTGACTGTTTTCTAGAAAGATAGCAACCCAAGAGGGAGGGTAAATTGAGTTGTTTAAAAATTTTAACTAAATTAGCAATCTAAACAAGTACGTGCTTTAAATTTAACTTATTTGAGTGTTTGTGAAAAGTAAATAATGTATAGTAGCGGAATAAGTAAAACCATGCAAGAATAAAAATGATACAAGGCATGCAAATCAAAAGAGTACAACACAAACACCATAATTTATAGTGGTTCAGTGCAACCTGCATATATGCCTACTCCCTAAGAGCCCCTTGAGAATTCTACTATAATCATCTTGATTATAGTGTGTTTGTTTTACATGAGCTCACAAACAAATCCGACTGATTTTTTTAAGATCATCAACCAAAATTTTATACAATTATTTTTTCGGGATACAATTAAATCAAGTTGATTTTGTGGGCTCACCAACTAAAATCTACAATATCTAACTTTAGGCTTGGACGGATCTTTACCCCAAATTTCTTTCCTCCAAAGAAACTAATAAAGAAAATAAAATATAAGACATAATTTTTAGCACAAATAAAAAATAGAAAAGATGAACTCTTTTAAGCCCAAAAAAGTTGCTGATGATTTGCACAAAGATGCTTCAACTTCTCTTGAATGATGCTTGATAGGATGTGAAAGATGATGGAGAAGATTGATCTTGAAAGCTTACTAAAATCTAAGCACAAAAATCCTCTCTTTTCTTTCTTTTTAATGATATTCAATGTTCTTCACTCAAACTGATAATTTTCACTTTTTAATCATCTTGGCTTCCTTTCCAATTGATTCTCTAGCTTTTAATAGGCTTGGAGTTGGCTAGAGAACAAGTTTTGACCATTAAAAGAGCTGGAATTGCCATTAGAAGCAAAAACTAGCCATTAGAAGTAGTGCAAAAAACTAGCCATTAGTGCTGTCGTAGGCCAAAGGTTGACTCCAATTTCTCAGGGGTCAACTACAACTATCTTGAGATTGACTCGAGATTTTTAGGGGTCAACTCTAACTGTAATTCTGAAAATATAGTCTTCTATCTTCTTTGAAAGAGTCGGATCTAATTCAATTCGAGTCGGCTCGACTTCATGTCAAGGCATTCTTAATGTGCCAGAGTCGACTCGAAACCTTCCGGAGTCGATTTCAAATCTTCTAACTTCATTTTTTTTCATATTTTAGCCTCTTAAACTTGAATTTCTTGCCCTCAATCTCTTTTAAATTATATTTACTTCTTCTGATTTCATTTATTTTCACAATGAGCCATCCAAACTTATGAGAACTTATTCTTTTAAGTATTTTGACTTGACATCTTGAGAGAATTTATCCTTAAGATAAATTTTTTATTTTAGATATTTAAAAAATCTTACATCTAATCTTAAAATATATGATTAGAATCATAATTACTCAAAATTTGATAATTATTAAAATCAATCATAGGATCAACACCGATGGATGAGTCATCATATCAGAGTGCTTACGAATCTTTTCTTTGTGCCATCTCATCTATCTGATAGTACTCTTGGATAAGTAGAGCCTCTGAAGTCTAGGAGTAAGAGAAAGATATCGAAGAACCTTGTACGGTATGTCCTTTTAATTCTTATCTTCTTGCCTCGACTGAAATCGACTTTCACCGTATATATCACATGAGCTCTTCAGTTGGTTCTCTTTATAGAAAAGTATATAATCATTATGGCATGTATCTATCCTCTTGTATCTTATGTCTAATCCTTTCACCATTTTTTTTGAAGCATAAAAATTTCCAACAAGCTTCTCATCCTTCGGTAGTATTTTCTTTATGATTGCTACCATCCTATCATAATAGTTGACCATCATATTAAACTCAATCTTCAAGTTCAACAACTCTGACACAGTCGCTAATACAGTATGTGTTTCATATCCTGATTATAGTGGTTTATTAGCATCTCTTAGCATATCATAGAAATTATCACTGTCAGCTTCTGGATCATCCTCTATATTTCAGTTAAATTTAGGATTAGCTACATCCATAACCATGTCTACCATTCTATCTGTGTCCCTATCCTGCTAATTTTTAACCCTTGCAACTATCTCCCATGTATCCTTATATAGGTACCAATGCTCATAGTTGGGCATAAATCCACTCCTATATAAATGGATAGTCATTATATCCCTATATACAAATGCAAGGCAACAGTTAAATGATTATTTTATCATTTCAAATGACTTATGTAATAATTACATCCTATCATTAACTAATAGGTATATAAGGTCCTATCCTATTCAAAAATTACATTGATTCTATAGTTCAAATACAGTTATCAAATGATATGCAATAGGAGTCGAAAAAAATTTCGACAGTATTTTTTCTTAGTTCTTCCTCACATAGCGTAAGATGTGTGAGAAGAACTAAAAGAAAATACTATCTAAAATTTTTTTTAAACCATCATCATATCATTTGATTACTGTAATGACCTATAAAATTAATTGTATTTCTCAAAATTATCCATACTAGAAAATCAATTGATCAATGTACATAATTCTTTCATTCGTATAAAAATATATAAATATACGGATGCCATAGAATATGTATATTAATCAAAAGATAGATCTATGGTTATATGCTATGTAATATTTTTAAAATTTTTAAATTAATGGGTTCCAAAGTACATAGCATCATTGCAAACAGGGATGGTCGGGACGCGCATCCCACGCATGCAGACTTGGGATGTGCCAGACAAGTAGGCTGTGTGAGCACACTAGTATGGCATCCAGACAAATCTCATTCTAGAGATTTCAAAGTATTGAGAAGCATTACAAATAGGACTGAAAACAGACCAGGCTAGGCCGAGCCACACCCTTCCTTGAATCAAGTCTAATTTTTTTTTTGAATTTCAGGCTGAGCCTAGGGCCTAAAATTCAATTGTCAAGCTACTTTGGCCGTCATCAGAGTAGATGAATGGGCTAGAGTCGATCCGACGGTGGTTCGACCTCGAACCTCTACCATCAAAGACAGTAGGGCTATTCTCATTGAAGAGCTTTCCAGAGTGGTTCCACCTTTTGAAAATAATATTAATTTAAATAATATTATTAAAATTAATAATATTATTAATTTAAATATTATTTATATTTAAATTAATAATATTTAAATTTAAATATTATTAATTTAAGTTAATCAGATAAATTTAATTTTAAATATTTAAAATTTAAAAAGATGGAAATAGGGTGTAGCGATGGTGACGGCTCCATCACCATCACCGTCGCTGTCGCTAATACTCACCACGCACTACACAATCCGAGGCAGCATGGGTTTGGTGGTTAGGCACTCCGAAGGGGGGAGGCGAGGGTGTAGATCCAATGGTGCGATGGGGGAAGAAGGGGGAAGGTGGGGGAACAAGGGGGAGGTGGGGCACAGTCGATCCACCAAGAGGAAGGGTGATTCGATGGGGCATGCGGGGAAGAAAGAGGGGAGGCTGAGGCTATGCGATGCTGGCTTTGGAAGGTGACTGACAGCACTAGGGAAGAAAGGGGGCTCAGGAACCATTGATCCAACATGGGGACACCAGATCTGAGATGGGGACGGTGGTGTGAGGCTGGGGGGAGGAGGTTGGAGACTCCGACGGTGCGGTAGGGGAGAAGGGCGACTGGAGAAAGGGGAGAAAGTGGAGCCAATAAGGGAGAAAGGGGAGGCGATGGGGGCTTCTGTGAGCCCCTCGGGGATCCGAAGAGATTTTTAGGGCTTATTATTAGCGATGACTAAATTGCTTCACTAAAGCCATCGTTAATAGAGATTTAACTTATTAGTGATGGATAGCCATCGCTAATAACAAAAATCACTATCGTTAATAATACTTTGCACTTATTACAATGGATCCAATTTCCATCATAATAATTTGTCAGTAAATATACTTATTAGTGATGGCTTATTACCGTCGCTAATAGCTGTCGCTAATAAGGTATTTTCTTATAGTGGATGTTGCCAATCGATCTGCAGGTCTGTTTGCTACAGTTCATATGGGCCAATGTTGAATTTTCATCTAGTCGGCTTTCGACATGCCAGATATTCCTCCTAACATAATTATTCATAGATTGAATGTTGACCATGAGCATTATCCAGTCTAGCAAAAGAAGAGAAGCTTTGTCAGATCGACAATGGATGATAGATAAGGAAGTAGATAAACTTCTGACGACAGGCTTCATTCGAGAGGCCCACTTCCCAATTGGCTGGCAAACGTGGTGATGGTGAAAAAGCCAATGTCAAGTGAAGGATATGCATCGACTACACCAATCTCAACAAAGCTTGCTTGAAGGATAATTTTTCGCTACCACAAATTAACCAGCTCATGGATGCCACATTAGGACATAAGCTCCTAAGCTTCATGGACACATTCCCCAAATATAACCAAATTCGGATGATGTCTGAGGATGAGTAAAAGTTAGGATTCATCACCAACAAAGATTTGTACTATTGTAAACTAATGCCATTTGATTTGAAAATGCAGGTGCAACATATTAGTGCCTCATCGACAAGGTGTTTAAAAATCAGATTTACCACAACTTGATGTATGTGGACAACATGGTGAAAAGCACCAAAGTTGATTGGCATATAACAGACCTAGAGGAAGCCTTTGGAGAGCTGAGGCAACACCAGATGAAGCTCAATCCAATGAAGTGCACCTTTAGAGTCACCTCAAAAAAATTTTTGGAGTTTATGGTGATGTAGTGCAGGATTGAGGAGAACCCAGAAAAGATTCGAGCCATCCTGAAAATGAACCACCCGACCTGGAAGAAGGATGTGCAATGCCTCATTGGAAGGATAGCTTCCCTCAGTCGGTTCATCTTGAAATCGACCAAAAGATGTCTCTCGTTCTTCAAAGTTCTGTGCCAAGCAAAAAACTTTAACTAGATAGAGGAATGCCGAGTTGCATTTGAAAGCCTCAAAAGCTACCTCAGATCTCCCACACTACTATCCAAATCAAACATAGGTGAAGTTCTATACCTATACTTAGCTGTCTCACCCTTTGAAGTGAGCTCGGTGCTAATCCGAGAAGGAAAGTTCTAGAAGCTAATCTTCTATATGAGCAAGGTATTACGAGATGCGGAGACCATGCACTCCAGATCAGAGAAACACTACAAGAAAAGTAGCTTTTTTAGGATCATTTTCCCTCACTAAAAGCCACTTGCCATTGCAAAGAATATTTCTGACTATATATTGTTGTCAGTGGTCGTCACAAATACATCCCTCACAAAAAGTTTTATTAGTGACGAGCCATCGATGATGGTGCATTTTCGACCATTTATAGTCATTAAAAATAATATTAACTCCCATCATTAATGCATTAGCAAATGAGGGAAATAGATGAGGACTTTTTTGTGACAACAAGATATTTGTCATAAACGAGATTCACCATTGTGATCTTTACCAATTATATTTTATCCATCACAAATAATTTGGATATTGCCGGTATTCTATTACAAATTGAGGGTATATTGCCATCGCTGAATTATTTATGATAAAAAAATTTTTATGATGATGGCACGTATTCATTATTAATGAATTTTTTTGGTCTTGACAAATAAGTATTTTTGATGTCATGCAAACATCATTAAAACTATTTATGGAGAAGATATCTTTTACGACTAGCATATTTTAAGAGGATATTGTTGTTAGAAAAACCATTTGTGATGAAATTAAATATTTTTTCTAAGAAACTTTTAACTATTGAAAATATATTATTTACAAATTATATATAAACTATCATTTTATATATAAAATTATCATTTTAAGTGAGAGATATTATCCTCACAATAATCTTTTAATAATATATCATAATAATACAGGAATTTAACATTAGCAAAGGTGCCAATCAAAGAAGTAATAAAAGTTTCATTATATAATAAAATCCACAAAAGTTATAAATTTATAATCCACATCTATAAAATAAAGAAATTACAATATAAAGTTTAACCACTCAAAAAAAAAAAAAGAACAAAAAAGAAAAACTAATCATCCTCTGAACCAGTCTTGGAGTCCTCATCAATATCTTCATCTTCATTATGCACGCCATCTTGATTTTCATTCACATTAGGCTATTATGAAACAAAGAAATAAAGGTATAAGAATTGTTTCACCAGAAAAAGAGTAAGAATCTATTATTTAGCAACTTCATAAGTATTTATTTAATTTTTTTATTCCAATAAATTTAATAAAAATATAATTTGACATAAATTTATCATTCTAAGTTAGATGGATTTGTAGCAATTGTTTGCGAAGGTATTTATGGTGTAATACCCATGGACTGTAGGATCTCATGTACAACTGAAGATACTTTTTCATTGACCAATTCAATAACTCCAACTTCTAATTGCTCTATACGGTCAGTTAATGCCTTTATCTCTTTAGCATGATCCTCATTATAATGCTCGTTGCAACCTTAGTTTAAAGAGGGGCCGAATACGTCCTTTGCCTTCAAACCTGCGCCCATACCCAGTACACAACCATGACTCGGTTCCCAATCACTTCTCGATATATCTCCCATTCATTGGGTGCAGAGCCTTCGGATGTTGCAGCTGATCAAAATGACTCCATTTGCTCCGAATTTTTTTTTTAAAAAAGAGAATGTATGAAATAAAAGATTAGATTTTATAACATCCTAATAGTATAAGGATAGATATAATGTTCATTTCTTACATGCATCTCCCTCACTTTGTCTTTCGACTAAGTCTTTCCATCTTTTTTAACATGAAATTTCTTCCAGCAATCAATGATACTAGGCTTATGACCAGTTTTCTTTACCTACAAGTATTCATAAAGTACATTATATATTTACATGAAAAGGTGGAAAGGTGGATGATCAACCTTAGTATTTCATAATTAAGCTATTCAGATTTTGTATTTATAGTTTGGGAAAATAGGCATTGATATGGGAAAAAGAAATGAATTCAAAAAGATATATTATCATACCTTCTCAGCTCTATACTATGCCATTGGAACTAAGCCTCTAATTGTTGCTAGTTCAGACTTTGACCTATTACTCTTATTTCTCTCATTTTGATCCTACATATATTATTTATCCATGACTAATATTAGTTATAGAAACTTACTTTTCGAAAAAAAAAAGATATTAATTTAATATGTGATTCATAACAAATAAAAAACCTATCAATTCTTCTCACTCTATTTATCCACCATTTGTTTCCAAACTGATGGAGATATATTATCTAGTAGGTGATTGTAGCGCTCCTTAGTAGTTTTATACTTTTAAAAAATACCTTTTCTAAGGGTCTACATTCAATTAGAATAGTTGATCTTAACATATAAGTCAAATGCTTCCTTTACTTCTTCCTCAGGGCAAGTATATATAAAGTCGGTTTCCTTGAACTACAAATATAAAGTCTCCAATTCTATTCCTTGGTATAGACTAAAAGTAGTCCAAGGCCCATTGATATTCTGAAAAAGACTGCTAATCTCATGGCATGCTGCTGATATAATTATCCTAAAATTATAATCAATCACGACATAATTGAGGTAAGCATGTACTATTCGTAACAAAATTGTCAAACATATGGTTTCAAGTAAAAATGATAGTAGATTTATATCAAGTAATAAAACTATAAGATTTTGCTAATCATGTAAAATAAATTTCAAACAATTATCTTTTATCAAAAATTTCTAACTTTGTATCATGTCCTGGTTTAACTCCTTTATTTTTTCCCCGACCTCTTTTCTTTCTAATTGTGGAACCTGTTATCAGGACAAATAATATAAACTAGATAATTTGGCATTATTCATAAGTAGAAGTTAGCAAATAAAATAAAATTTAAGATAAACATTACCATGGCTACTTGCATCAACTGAAGGCTCAGATTGTGGTGGAACTCCTGATGAGCCAATGTGATTAGATTCACTAGCTTTTTATTATGGTTCATCTAACAAACGAAGTTGAAGAGTAGATGAGGTACCATCTTGTTGCCATGCACTACTATCAATCCTTTTCTTACCTTTTCTTACCATTTATCTTATAAAAATAATTATTTAAATAACATCTTAAATAAGCAACAATTATTATAAGTACACATACTAGTTATATATGTATATATATATACATATCTATAAATTTAAATCACAATTCAAACTAGAATATAAATAAATCAAGTATGTCAAAGTCAACTAATTTTGTCTAATAAATCAAGCACAATCAAAGTCATCCAATTTTGTTTAAATAATTAATAAAATAAAATAAACAAAAGTTATCATATAATCATGTCATCAACCCCATTCCTATTCGAATCTAGCTCATCATCTCCATCCTCAACTTGGACAACTTACACATTATGTATCTGAATCTCCTCTCCTTCTCTTCCATGGGCATCTCAAAAAGATTTCTGGGCTTGATTTCAACCACAAAGCTCCAAGTGGGATCTTTAGGTTGGCTTGGGTTACTAGCAGAAGAGGTTCTTGAGTATTTAGCCTACATGCCATGTTAATACTAGTAATTCCATTACAATCACTCGTGTATCCAATTCCTTCTATAGTTATATCATATCAACTGCATTTAAATAATGTGACTCTGATCCCTTCAGTATAATGAAGTTCAATAATATCCGTAAGGGATCCATAATAAGGAATATCACAACTTCCATATTCTCCTCTAACCATGACTCCACTATTTTGACTTCTTTTACTCTCTTCACATTGTTTTGTGTGAAATCTGAAACCATTAATATAGTAACTTGTATACTATAAAGCTCATTTTTCATGATCTCAAGCTCAAGCAACTATGTTTAATCCATTCATCTCCCCTATGATGTAGCCTGGTAATCTACCAACTATATAAAAAAAATTTGATTCAAGACATATTATATATATTTCATATAAATAGGTTATATTTTGAGTTACTTTATTTTACCTTTTCTTTAAACCAATGGATGAACTCGCATCTATGCACCTCTTCTACATTAGTACAATCTAAGTTAGCTAGCATATTTTTATGTTTCCTGTAAAAAGAAAAATGTGAAATTTGCCTTTCACACCAATTATAAAAGAACCACATATACAAGTATTTTTTTTAATAAGATATCTTACTGTAAAAATGGCTCGGTCTCATTATAATTATGTAGGACATAAAGTGTAGCAGCATTCCACAAGTCATCATTCAATTCACACATATTTGCTTTTTCTAAATACTAACCGGGTGTAGGAAAATACTGAAAGTCGATATAGGCCACTTGAAGATGAACCTCTATCATCATTTCTCTCAAATCGATTGAATATTGTTTCGGCTCCATGCAAATATTTGGAGCAAAAAGTTAAACACTCATCTACCAGATACCCTTCTACAATGGATCCTTCTGGCTTTGCATTGTTATGAACATAGCCCTTTAACTTGCATAAATATCTAATTAAAAGATAATCTATGTTAAACTTGATTAACATATATTTAAGCTCTCAACTAATATAAGCAATAAATAAAATCATAACTTTCAATTTTGTACATCCACCTAAATTGCATCGAACCAGCCACTTTAGCCTCCCAAGCTAAGTGAATGGGTATGTGCACTGTTGGGTATAAAATACCCCCCTAGCCGAAGTTTGTAAAGGACCGATCCTTCGGGGCTCTTCCAACTCCCGACCTTATATGTGGCGCCTCTCCGAACTCCCTCGGCCGTCTGGACTTCTTCGACAATGGACTTCTGCGTTCACCCACCGGGCCGCCCCAAAGGCCCTCTGGGCCTCACTGACAGTCGACCTCCTACAGCAGCCAACCATTCCCCGAGTCTCTCCTGGACTTCTTTCGACCATGGACGACCCTACTCCGAACTTCTTCCGGGCTTCGTCAGCATCCGAGCTTCCCTGACAATGAGATTTCTATAGTAACCAGACTCCTTCCAAGTTTCTACGACGGCCGACCGCCTTCCGAATCCCGATCGAGCTCCTGCGAGAGCCGAACTTCTACTACGAACGGTCTACTCCGAACTCATACAGCGGGCTGTCTATCCCAGACGTCGACTGTAAGCAGATTCCAACTCAAGCCTCTACTATAAATAAATTTCTTTCGAATTTCTACTACAGGTAGACTTCAACCGAGCTACCCTGTAGCGAGTGGGCTCTGGACGAGCTTCTACAGTGGGACACTACTCCGAGCTTCCACGACAACTGGTCCTCACCCGAGCTCCTACAATAAGCGGCCCCTTTTCAACCTCTCGCGAGAATCGAAGCCCGTCCGAACTTCTCTAGTGGATGGATTTCGGATGAGCTTCTATGACGGACGAGCTCCAGCAACTGGGTCCCTGCGATAGCCGATCGCCTTCGATGTCTGTCGAGCCTCCCCAGTGCTATCCGAAGTCCATCACCGACCGACCTCCTACCAGGCTCCCCATAAAATCGGACTTCTCCGATGGACGATCTTCAGATGAGCTTCCGCATCAGATAAATCCTAGACGGACTTCTCCAGACTTCATCAATAAAAAATCTCCGTCCGAGCTCCTACAGCAGGTGACTCCCACCTGAAACGTCAGCACCCGAAGCATCCGACAACAGTAGATTCGTCAGCGACCTCGGAACATCCGAGCCTCTCCTAGAACGATGATGTAAAGAGCCATTCTGCTCCATCAGGCATCCCAGCCAAGCTCCAGCCGACGGATCCAAACTCTCTGACAAGCCACAACAAGGGCCACTACCTTACTCCACTCACTGCAATAGATTCCACGCGGTTCCACCACTCTCTGACAAGCCACGATAAAAGCCGCCATCCCGCTCCACTCGCTGCAATAGATTCCATGCAGCTCCACCTCTCTCTGGCAAGTCCCGACAACGGACACCACTCCACTCTCCGCAACAAGCTCCACGTGGCCCTGAACAACCCCTGATGCCACTACTCTCCGTAACAAACTCCACGCAGCTCTGAGCGGTCCACTACCAGACGATTACAGACGTCGCTGTCGGTCAGTTACACCCTCCGTCTATAAATAAGGATCCCCAGATACGTTCTTCTCTAAGCTGGTAACTCTATCTCGAAACTCTGCCACAATTTTTGCTCGAGCACTCTATTTCTGTTGAAGTAGAGTACTGACTTGAGCGTCGGAGGGTCTTGCCGGAGCACCCCATACTCCGGTTTAGACTTTCTTTGCAGGTCCTGACGGCGGCCGCGATCATCCCAGCTCCAGCTTCTCCGACTTCGACCGAATTCTGCACCAACAGAATTGGCACTAGAGGAAGGGGCCTCTGTGTCTTTGCAGTACCCTTGTTCTTAAAGGAGTGCTCAACGAGACTGATTCCGGTCATCTTCTCCGACATCCTCTTCTCCTTCTTCTACTAGATCTTCACCTGATGCCTCCCCGCAGAGCATCCACCAGGCGATCCACGACCTCTGCGGTCAGATCTCAGGCTCTAACCTCACCTCCAGTTTCCCAGGCTCCTCCTCCTCTGGTAATGGCGGTCGGCACGGAGCAATTCGACTTGCTGGTTCAGCAGGTCAGAGGCCTCACTGAAGCGGTGCAGGCCATGCAACAGCAACAACAACCGCGGCATCGGTGCGATTGGAGAGAACATCGTCGAAATTTCAAAATTCGGTGGTAGGGCGCGCCACTTGGGCCAGTCACCCCGTCTTTCCCGGAAAGACAAATCCGAGGGTGGAGAGCCCTCAGTCCGATCATGATTCTACTCCCGGAGGATCTCTACCTTCATTCTGCCCGAAGACCCTCGAGACCCGCAGTCGAGAGGACTTTCTGGATCGAAGGCTCTAAGAGATGAACCGGTGGATCGAAGAACTCTGCCATACTCCCCCTACTTATGGTGAGGACATCTGTACTGACCATCCCTTCTCTCAAATGATCATGTAGGAATCGATCCTGCCAAACTTCAAGCTCCCCCAATTTGAAAGCTATGACGGGACCTCGGACTCGATCGACCATCTGGAGGCCTTCCGGACGATGATGCTGCTCCATGGCGCGCCAGACGCCATTCTGTGCTGAGCTTTTTCATCCACCCTGAAGAGAGCAGCAAGGAACTGGTACTCAACATTGAAGTCGGGTACCATCTTTTTCTTTGACCAGATGAGCCACCAGTTCGCGGCTCATTTTGTTAGCAGTCGGCATCCCCGGAGAGGTTTGGAGTCCCTCATTAACATCAAGCAAAGGGAGGGAGAATCCATCCGGGCTTACGTCAATCGTTTCAACGTCGCTGCATTGGAGGTCCGAAACTTGGACCAATCGATCGCGATGGCCGCTCTGAAAGGCGGCCTTCAGAAGAACGACCTTCTGTTCTCTTTGAAAAAGAAGTACCCCAGGGATTTTGCCGATTTGCTAGCTCGGGCCGAAGGATATGCCCGAGCAGAAAAAGCCTTCAAGATGAAGGACGAGGAGACCATGAGAGAGCGACAGGCGGGAGACTCGAGCAAGCCCGCAGTTGAAAAAGGCCACGCTCTCGAACTCCTCCTGGGCACAGGCGCGCCCAAACTCCTCCCCGAGCTCATAAACAGAGAAGCCTAGACCGTCGAGTTTGGTGAGGCTCCCCTCCTGGGAGATTCCACAATTATGCCCCTCTCAACGCATCGAAAACTCAAGTGCTGATGGAGGTCAGGGAGCAGCTCCCAAGGCCGAAGAGGATGCACTCGCACCCTAAAAAGTGCAACCTGAACAAATTCTGCCTCTATCATCGTGACCACGGCCATGATACGGAGGAGTGTATTCAGCTCTAAGACGAGATCGAGGAGTTCATCAGATGAGGTCGGCTCGACAGATTCATTCGACGCTGACCTGAAGGAAGGGAAGATCGGTCCAGGGCCCTGCCGCAGCTAGAACCACCAAGGAGGGAGGAGTAGCCAGAAGATTGGCCTCCAATTGGGATTACCAACTCCATCTCAGGGAGACCCCGACGGGGAGCAGACCTTCCGCGGTTATAGGGTTCGAAAGATCTATGAATGTATTACCAACAACTTTGCCCTAAATGAAAATTCTCTTCATATTTGCGCATTCTTTCTTTTGGTATGAGCTTATAATGATGAGAGATAACTCCCCCATACAAACAAAATTAAGCACGTTAGGAACAGGAGGAGAACCTCGTCCTAACATGAGCAAAGCCGAAGGTCTGGTTTCTTAAAGATCGGATGGGGGGAGAGGCCCTTACAACAGCCCTTATATGCCCCCACAGCCTTGTTAGGAACAGGAGGAGAACCTCGTCTTAACATGAGCAAAACCGAAGACCCGATTTTTTAAAGATCGGATGGGGAGAGAGGCCCTTACAACGGCCCTTATGTGCCCCCACAGCCTTGTTAGGAACAGGAGGAGAACCTCATCCTAACATGAGCAAAGTCAAAGGCCCGATTTCTTAAAGATCGGATGGAGGGAGAGGCCCTTACAACGGCCCTTATGTGCCCCCACAGCCTTGTTAGGAACAAGAGGAGAACCTCATCCTAACATGAGCAAAGTCGAAGGCCCAGTTTCTTAAAGATCAGATGGGGAGAGAGGCCCCTACAACGGCCCTTATGTGCCCCCACAGCCTTGTTAGGAACAGGAGGAGAACCTCATCCTAACATGAGCAAAGCCGAAGGTCCGATTTCTTAAAGATCGGATGGAGGGAGAGGCCCTTACAACGGCCCTTATGTGCCCCCACAGTCTTGTTAGGAATAGGAGGAGAACCTCATTCTAACATGAGCAAAGCCGAAGGCCCAATTTCTTAAAGATCGGATGGGGGGAGAGGCCCTCACAACGATCCTTATGTGCCCCAATAGTCTTGTTAGGAACAGAAGGAGAACCTCATCCTGACACGAGCTGAAACTGACTGTCAGGAACAAGGGGAGGACCTCATCCCGATGCAACCAAAGACTCGATTAATCGACGAGGGGGAAAGCTTCCTCAATGACTCCTCTACACTCTCACGACCCCGTCAAGAGCAGAGGAAAGACCCTCACTCAAACACAGAAGAAAAAGAGGAGATGAAAAGAAAAAGCGATGAACTACACCGGTGATAGGTGAAAAATGAACTACATCAAGGGCACAAGGGATCTCGTCTCGATGAGAGAGCAAATTCTTGTCGAAAATCTCTAGTCCCTAAGGGCAAATCGACACAGCGACGATCAGAAACCTTCAAACTACGTCAGCAACAAACAAGATGGAAGATAAAAGAAGTTTGGTGAACGACGACTCAAAGCAAGAACCGACGAGGGATTACAAACTACGTTGACGCCAAACAAGACGGAAGACAAATGGAGCTTGGTAAATAACCATTTAATACCAGAATGGACAAGGTAATAGACAATTTTATTTTCATTTTGTTGGTAAAGTACACGTCACAAAGCCTTAAAGGCCAAAAAACAAAAAGAAAAGAAAGAAGAAAAAGGGACTCTAAGGAAGCTCAGTTTCTTCCAATTTCGAGCTCTCGGTTTCGGCCCTTGCTATGGATTGCCTTAAATTTTCGACTTCCTCTTCCAGTTCCATCTTTTTTAGTAGCATATCCTGGAACATCCAGTGGAATCACTGACGTTCATCCTCTGACTCTCGAAGCCTCCTCCTCAAGACCTCGGACTCTGCCTCAGCATCCTTGACTGCCTGCTGCTTGTGGACCAGCTGAACCTTCAACCACCGTAATTTGGCTTCCTCCCACCCAAGGGCTACAGACAGTTCCGCCATAGTCCCCCTCAAGGAGCAAAGCTCATCAGAACCTTGCGCAGGGACAGGCTGGACTCTCTCGAACAGCCGCCTCTGAAAGCGGGCAACTTCGTCAGTCACCGTCTGGAGCCTCCTTCGGTAGTCCTCTACTTGTCTGCTCCAGCCGACTCGATAGGCATCGTAAGTCATCTCGGCATCCTGCAGCCATTTTTGAAGGTCGGAGAACCTCTTCGACCAGTCTTGGTCGCGGTCAGTCTGGACTGTGAGCTAGGATGAGCTCCCTTCCAGCTGGCCAATCTTCTCCCGTGCGGCCGCCAGCTCAACTTTAAGGGAGCTGATCTTGGAAGCCTGAGTCCAAGATCGATCGCTGGTATGTTTCTGGAGTTCCTCAAGCTTCGTAATGAAGTCAGCTTTCCTTTTGGTGTATTCCATGAAACTTTTCTTATGGAGGTCCTGAAAGCGAGTAACCTCCGTGGTGGCCTCTGAATGGCTCTTCTTCAGCCGGTGAAGTTCATCTCCCAGCTTCTTGGATTTTCTTGTCAACTGACGAACTTTCCTTTGGAGGTCTCGCATCATCAACTTCAAGGGAATACCCTCTGGCAGGGGAAGGGCTTCGGCAGGACACTGTCGTTGGAGGACAAGAGTGCCACGACTCAAATTAATACAAGAAGGCAAAAAAAAAGGAAAAGAATATGAAAAAAGAGAGGAGGAACCCTCCATAAAGGCGAATCCGGCTTCATTGATCAAATAAATTTTAAGTACAAGAGAATGAGAGAAAAATCACCACAAAGGAAAAAATATAAAACTAGAGGTTCCGTACCTCTGGAGTAGAAGTAGAGGGGGTCGGTGTCTCCGAAAGATCGTCAGCGGCGGCCACAACAGTCGACAAGGTCCCGACTGGAAGAGCACCGGCAGCGACTTCGGACGATCTGGCTTCATCATCGGATGCCTCGTTCAGGAAGCCAAGATCCAACTCAGGAAATCTCCCGACCACCTTCTCTTGGCAGAGCTCGAACCCCTTGATGAAGGCATCCTGGTCGAACTGGACCTTCAGATCCTCCATCTCGGGGGAGGCTTTGAACTCCTCCACTGCTCGAGCCCTTGCCTCCGAGACCAGAGACAGAATCCGCACTTTCAACTCAAAAACTTGCTCCTTCAACTCAGAGACCTGTGCCCTTAATGCGGAGACCTCGGCCTCAACCTTCCCTCTCTCCTACTCCAAGGCGGTCCTCAGATCGGACGAGATTTGTCCCTCCTTTTCCAGTGCCTCTTGGAGGCTTAGGACCTCGGCAATCTTCTCCTCAAGATGGGCAGCCCCGGCTAGGCGACCCTCTTCTGCCCGAGCTGTCTCCTTCTTGGCGATCTTCACCACCTCGATGTTGGCGACGAGCTGGTGCCCAATCTGCAAGAAGGGTCGGGGAGTCGACATAAGGGCTGAAGAATAAATTAAAGAAGCAGGGAGAAGGAAAAGGATGAGTTAACCTACTTCGAGGAAAGATCCCAGAGAATCCCAGGCCCGCAGCTCGGGATCGGCGAGGATGATTCTCTCAACTACCTCGGGCAGAATGCACCCTTCGACTAGCCTCTTTATTAAGTCCCTGTTATTGAAGGAATTTTCCCCCAGATCTTCTTCAGAGCCGCCGGCCCCCTTGGCGGCAGCCCTGCGACTGCGACTCCTCCAGGCCAGGATCTTCTTTCTCCTCCTCCCTTCGGCCCCGGGTGCCCCCTCGGGATGAACCTCCGAAATGGGCCCTCAATTGGGGAGCTCTGTGAAGGAGCTCGGGGGACTTTCGGTTTGGCATCGGAAGGGGCTTCGACGGCGACGGGCATCGGAGCAGGCACGGCCGAGCTTGTCCCTTCTGTCTTGGCTCTCTTCACTGACGCTAAAGTTGAGGCATCTTTTCTCTTGTGGGTCTTGAGACCCTGGGCTAACCTCCGAGCCACGCTTGCATCCATGTCTGCGATAAAAGGAATTCAGCATGGCTCCGAAATGAAACAGGAAGAAAAAAAAAAGAAGAGAGGGAGAGATACCGGCCGGGTTAAGGGAGCTCAGGCCGATGTTGAACAAAAGTTGTTCCCTCAGAAGGTCGGGGAGGAGGGGGGCTTGATAGGCCTCGAGCTTTTTGGAGGCCTCGAGGTCGTCCCTTTCCAGGGCAGAACCCAGCGGACGGAATCCCTCAGGGAGCCCCAAGGGGGTAATCCTAGCTCCAAGGTCGGGCATCGGACATAGAAGAACTTCTCCTTCCAGTTATGGATGGAAGAGGAGGCACCTTTCAGCAACCCCTTTCTACCAAACTGGGGGGAGAAGTACCATCAATCCTTTGCCGAGGGATGGCGCTTGAAGATGTAGAAGTTTCTAAACAAAGAAAGAGTCGGCCGAACTTCGGCTAAACTACAAAGAGAAATAAACCCTATCAAAAACCTAAAGGAGTTCGGCACGACGGAAACTAGAGAAATATTCAGAAAACGAAAGAGAGGAACGATAAAGGACGGCAGTGGAAGCCGAAGTCCGATACGAAAGGCCTCCTGGTACAGACAGAAGCGGCCAGGAGGAGGGGTACTAGCCCGGTCAGATGGCCCGGGAAGCTCCAGCTCATACTTCGGAGGAACTCCATACTGAATCCTTATCAGTGAGAGTTCATCCAGAGTCAAGGAGCCGGGGATGGTGTCCGATGCAAAGGCCAGACATGGTTCATCTACGGTACCAGTACTACGGAGAACTGGAGCTGACGAACTCCTAGAACTGCTAGAAGAGGAGATATCAGAGGACATTTTGGATCAAATGGAAGCCACAAAAATCCCAAAAAATTGGGAAAAAATAGCAAAAAGGTCCTCGAGAAAGCTAAACGAACAGAATATGAAGAAAAAAGATGGAAAAATGTCAGGAAGTTCTGAAACTGACCTAGATTGATCCCAGGAGTGCAGGGAGATGACAAGGATGATGGAGGTCGATCCGGAGGATGCCTAAGGTCGGGAAGGATGCTAGGAGAAGCTGGAGCTCTCGGGGAAGAAGAGGGAAACCAAGGGATTTTCTCGAGCAAGGTGGAACCCCTGAAGGAGGAGAACGTGTTTAAATAGACCCCGGGATCCAACGCAATAATGATTGCGAATCTCCTCTGGCCAGCCTGCACTCGCCGCGTATCCCACTCACCTTGACAGACTGTTGAAAATGGCTGGCAGCTGACAGAGTCATTATTACGCTGTACCTAGAGCCACGCCCCGATGAGAATTCCAAAAAGAAGGAACCTTTTTCGAAAAGGTTCCAGTACCAGCATGCCGAACGTCAAAATATCTGGCAACCACCGAGTACGAAAATCGAGGAGAGCAGCTTCGGCCGTGAGAATTTTTCTGTACTTCCTTCATTCAGAACCCGAACTCAAAAGTAGGGGGACTGGTGTTGGGTATAAAATACCCCCACTCCGGTCGAAGTTTGTAAAGGACAGATCCTTTGGGGCTCTTCCGGCTCCCGACCTTGTATGTGGTGCCTCTCCGAACTCCCTCGGCCGTCCGGACTTCTCCGATAATGGACTTCTGCATTCACCCACTGGGCCGCCCTAAAGGTCCTCTGGGCCTCACTGATAGTCGACCTCCTACAGCAGCCAACCATTCCCCGAGTCTCTCCTGGACTTCTTCCGACCACGGACGACCCTACTCCAAACTTCTTCCGGGCTTCGTCAGCATCCGAGCTTCCTTGACAATGAGATTTCAATAGTAACCAGACTCCTTCCAAGTTTCTACGGTGGCCGACCGCCTTTCAGATCTCGATCGAGCTCCTGCGAGAGCCGAACTTCTACTACGAACGATCTACTCCGAACTCATACAGCAGGCTGTCTATCCCAGACGTCGACTGTAAGCAGATTCTGACTCAAGCCTCTACTATAAACAAATATCTTTCAAATTTTTACTACAGATAGACTTCAACCGAGCTACCCCATAGCGAGTGGGCTCTGGACGAGCTTCTACAGCGGGACACTACTTCGAGCTTCCACGACAACTGGTCCTCGCCCGAGCTCCTACAATAAGCGGCCCCTTTTCGACCTCTCATGAGAACCGAAGCCCGTCCGAACTTCTCCAGCGGATGGATTCCGGACGAGCTTCTATGACGGATGAGCTCCAGCAACTGGGTCCCTGCATAGCCGATCGCCTTCGATGTTTGCCGAGCCTCCCCAGCGCTATCCGAAGTCCATCGCCGACTGACCTCCTACCAGGCTCCCCATAAAATCGGACTTCCCCGACGGACGATCTTCAGATGAGCTTCCACATCAGATAAATCCCAGACGAACTTCTCCGAACTTCGTCAACAAAAAATCTCCATCCGAGCTCCTACAGCAGGTGACTCCCGCCTGAAACGTCAGCACCAGAAGCTTCCGACAACAGTAGATTCATCAGCGACCTCGGAACATCCGAGCCTCTCCTAGAATAACGATGTAAAGAGCCATTCTGCTCCATCAGACATCCCAACCGAGCTCCAGCCGACGGATCCAAACTCTCTGGCAAGCCACAACAAGGGCCACTACCTTACTCCACTCACTGCAATGGATTTCACGCGGTTCCACCACTCTCTGACAAGCCATGACAAAAGCCGCCATCTCGCTCTACTCGCTGCAACGAATTCCATGCAGCTCCACCTCTCTCTGGCAAGTTCCGACAACGGACACCACTCCACTCTCCGCAACAAGCTCCACATGGCCCTGAACAACCCCTGATGCCATTACTCTCCGTAACAAACTCCACGTGGCTCTGAGCGATCCACTACCAGACAGTTACAGATGTCGCTGTCGGTCAGTTACACCCTCCGTCTATAAATAAGGACCCCCAGATATATTTTTCTCTAAACTGGTAACTCTATCTCGAAACTCTGCCAAAATTTTCGCTCGAGCACTCCATTTCTGTTGAAGCAGAGTACTGACTTGAGCGTCGGAGAATTTTGCCAGAGCACCCCGAACTCCAGTTTAGACTTTCTTTGCAGGTCCCGATGGCGGTCGCGATCATCCCAGCTCTAGCTTCTCCGACTTTGACGGAATTCTGCACCAACACCATAATATTAAAGAAGGAAGGAGGAAATATTCTTTCTCATTTACCAAGAGTTAAGCAATTTGGCCTTCAAGATTATGTAAATTCTCCACCCAAATCACTTTGGAGCATAAATCTTTAAAAAAGCTACCCAATTCAACTAATGGATCGGACATATGTGTAGGCAATAGGTCACACACAACTAGTGAAAGTAATCGCTTTGGAAAGACAGCAATCATGACTCTTCATGCCAGAAATCTTATGCTCCTTGATATTTACACACTAAGATAGATTTGTAGAGTAACCATCTAGAACCTTTAGATTCATAGCCCACTAGCATAAATCCTTTTTCTCCTCATTTGATAATGTGTAACACATAGAAGGTAACACAATCTTCCCATTAACCTCTTTAGGATGGAGTGAATGCCTTATTCCCATATTTTTAAGATCAAGATGATCATTTAGAGAATGTTTTATTTTACCATCAACATTCATCATATTCCCAAGCACATTGTCACATATATTTTTTTCTATATGCATTACATCATAGTTATGAGGTAATAAGAGTGTCTTCCAATATGGCAGTTCAAAAAAATACTATGCTTCTTCCAGTTAAGAGTTTTTTCAAATCCAACAAGTTTTTGCTTTTCCTTGCCTCGCCAAAAGTTATATGATCTAATGGATGGAGTTGATTTAGGATATCATCCCCAGTTAGTCACTTTGGTGCAACTCTTTTCTCCTTCTTTCCATCAAATTGAGCCTTCTGATTATGCCATCTATGATCAAGTAGCAAAAATTGACAATGTCCCATATAGCGAAGCTTTTTTCCATTCTTTAGTTTCAAATGAGAAGTTTGGCTATAACAACAAGGGCATGCCAACTTTCCTTTTGTACTCCAATCAAAAATATTACCATAAGCGGGAAAGTCATTAACGGTCCACAATATTGTAGCTCTCATCTAAAAGTTTACCTTCTTCGAAGCATCAAATGTGCATGCATCATTTTTCCACAGGTTTTTTAACTCATTAATCAATGTCCTTAAGAATACATCAATGTCATTGATGGATGCTTTTGGTCCCAGGATGAGCAAAGATATGAATAAATAAGGCCATTTTATATACATCTATGGTGGGAGATTGTATGGGAATAAGATAATTGGTCAAATATTATAGCTGTTACTCATATTTCCAAATAGATTGAAACCATCAGTGGCTAATCGCAATCTTACATTACATGGATCTGCTACAAATGATTCATTAATTTGATCAAACATTTTCCAAGCTTCAAAGTCAGCAGGGTGCCTTAACACTCCATCCTTGACACGTTTATCATAGTGCTATTTCATTTCTATAGCTATCTTATTTGACATAAATAATTTTTGTAATTTTGATGTAAGTGAAAAATATCATAAAATCTTTCAAAAAAATTTTTTCCTTTGCCACCCTTCATAATTGACTTCCATCTTGAAAGACCACAAACCTGACACTGAGTTGCTTTAGCATCTTCCTTATAATAGATCATGCAATAATTTGTGCACATATCTATTTTTTCATAATGGAGGCCAAGATCCTTGACAATCTTCTTTGCCCTATAATTTGACGTAAGTAGTTTCTCACATATTAGAAATGCATCTTTTAATAGCTTTAGTAACTATTAAAAGAAGAGTAACTCCAACGATTTATGCGCTTTAAATGCATTAGCTTGACCAAAAAAGCCAAGTTTGAGTATTTATTGCACCCTATAAATAGCGGTTCCTTAGCCTTATTTAGTAGTCTAAAAAACTTGTTGGCTTCTTTATTAGGCTCTTATGGTTCATTCCTACCTACTTCTCCCTCGAACATCATATTTGGAAAATTATCATGTATCAAACCCAGCATATCATCTGTACCAATACCATTCTCATCATTGTCATCCTCAACATCATCAATACTACCCTTCTCATGGTGATATGAAACATTGTAATCACGCCTTATCCCTCTATATAATAGATGTTGTTCAACTTCATCCCTAGTTCTTCTATATCTGTTATTGCAATCAATGCAAGGACACTTTATTTTCATATCTTCCCCTTTTATATGCTGAAATGCAAAATCAAGAAAACCTTGAACACCATGAAAATACTCCAAGCATGATCTATTACGAAGTTGAATCCAAGATTTGTCAACTGATACCATATCTATATAATGTAGGATAATTTTGTTAGATGAATTCTTAAAGGTAATATAAATGCCTCATTAAACTTAGTATATGTAAGATTTAAAGCTTTATAACAAGCAATTTTCTTTGGTCATCAGTCCCGAAACTAACTTTATAACCAAGTAGCGAGTGTACTGAGAAACTCAAAAAATATAGCCATCTTCTCTAACCCACATTTTAACCAAATTTGTTTAGCTTGATGACCACAAAACTATGTTATATATTCTAATCAATAATTAAATGGAAAACATTCCCAACCAATGAAAAAATAAATCCACAGCAAGACTTTTGCATAGCATGAAAAAAAATAAAAATGCAAAGGAAACAAAGGAAAAAAATACAAAGGTACAAGTCTAAGTATCATAAATAGTGTGTCACGCCCTTGATCTGAGATCGTGAGCCGGAGGTCATGGCAACTGCTACATACTTATAAAAAACTCTCTCTAAAAGCATGCAAGGCATCTTATCACGATATCAATGCATCACAGTGGAATAGAATTCAAATAATTTATGATTCAACTTTATTTCAATTAACTAAATCAAATATCTTACAAAATAAAATTTCATAGTCTTATAATCAAATCTTAATAAATCCTAATCTAAAATAAAATATCAAGTCTTCCTCTAACTCACTCTCCCATATTGAATCCCTGGGTTAAGCTAGATCTCTGAATCTGTAAAAATAATAGAAACTCATATTGAGCTAAACAACTCAGTAAGTAATATATACTTTAGCTAGATCAAGTCAGTAATAACAATATACTAAAAAATAAATATACATGGTGCATCAGTTTAAACATAAAACACTAATCAAAATAAGATCATTTAAATTCAGTCTTTCAAAATTTATTTTCAAATTTAATTTCATTCATAAATCAATTTCTTTCAAAATAACATACATATCTCGACAGCCATGAACAAAATCAAAATACCATTATATAACCCCTAGTGCCAGGATATCAAAGTAGCAGCGCAGAACCTTCACTGACAAGGTATCGAAATACCAGTATATAACCCTCCACTGGTAGAGTATCGAAATACCAGCATATAACCTCCACTGATAGGATATTGAAATACCAATATATAACCTCCACTGACAGAGTATCGAAATACCAGCATATAATCTCCACTGATAGGATATCGAAATACCAACATTTAACCTCCACTGGTGGGGTTCGAAATACTAACATTTTGTTGAAATTCGTGTGTCGGGGCATGTATGTGTATTTCAAAATTTTTTTTTCTAAACACTATAGTGGAATAGAAGATTAAATTTTTTTTTAATCTAAATCATGCATGCATAAAATATAAACCATAAAAATCTACTTCATATACTGAAATTGTACATATGCTGAAATTTAATATGTGATCGAATCACATATCTGTTTCGTAATTTCTTTCTTCAAATCTGGATCTGAAAGAGAAAAACTTTTCTCTTAACCATGCAAGTACTCGGCCTCTACTGGTATCCACTCAGGATCAGCCTAGAACAGCTCTCTTCAAATTAATTTTTTTTTCTCCAAAAAAAATCAGCCCGTGAATCTGAACGAAGCCAGGATCGTGATCAACTCTTTGATCTTTTTTTTGATCTTCTTCTTCTCTTCTTCTCTTTCCTTTTCCTCCTTGATTTATGCTACTACCAAGAAGAAAAATGAGCACAAGAGGGATGTCTAACAACCTTGGGTGTGGAAGGAAGAGGGGGAGTCCAAGAAGGTGGGGCATTTAGACGCCCATGGGAGAAGAGAGAGAGAGGAAGAGAGGGCATTGGACACTCCTATGGGGCATGTGGGCTACTGGTTATGATGCCTAGGGACCTTAGGGGAGGTCTCTTTAAATAGACATAAGGATTGAATCCTATTTAATCTCAAATACAAGTCCTACTTGCATTAGAAATTCTTATAACTTAAGTTATATAACTTCCTTTAGGAAACCTATTAGGCGCCAACTTTTGGAGCTCTTGCACCCACTAAATCACACCCCAAAGTGCACCCAAGGGATGTCCCAATAAGGATTCACACACTCTCTAAAGCATGGTCATGCCCAACTTGATCAAATCAAGATGGCACCCCAACTTAACTATCAAGAAGATTAATTAGTGACTTGCACCCCTAATTCATTTGATCCAAAATCTTAGAGACCCAACAATTGGAGTCCATTGAATCTAATTCATTTAAGTTATTAGCAGATAATTAAGTTTGAATTATCTTATCAAATAAAAAAATCAAACATAAAGAAAAAATTGAGTCCAATCATGTGCTAGCAAGGTTATCCTGAACCCAATAGAATTTCTCTAAATCCAATTGACACTTCATAAGTTTAATTGCTTATTTCAAGTCTAATCTCTTTATTGTATGATCCCATAAGTTCAATTCTATCTAATGGTGAGATATACAATGATCTCTATCAAAGTATCATTGAAACTCTTTTCAATGGGTCGGAACAATTTCACTCTAACTCATCAAAGATTATCGATCCAGAACAATCCTAGTGAGCTCTCACAATCCACCAATGACATCTAGCTGTATGTAGTGGCAACCCAGTAGAACCAAAAAGAACCTCAAGATATAGTATCTTGTGATTCAGTCTCTCTATCATGAGCCCCGACTAGATGGCAGATCATGGATAAATCATTAAACCTCAACATCAGTCATATGATAGATTCGATCAGCTCAAGTCCAATTGTGATTCTTTTAAAAATTCTTTTCCATCAATCATACTGCTGTGACCACAGACTCTCAAACTTAGTCTCTCAAATCTCATAGAACTACTCCTCTCTATCAAGGTTGATAGATCCCATCTTGATACGCACTCTACTCCTACAGTGGACTAACTATCACCAACATCCACTACAAGGGCTCATTGAGACCCATGTTTATGTGTCAGTCAAACTCCAGTAGCCTCACTACGAGTAGTAGTACTATCTTAGATCAAAAAACTATTTACATAACAACAGCATCGGGACAATCACTGAAGATCGAATAAAAATTCAAGTGATCTCTCGTATGGTCATGTTTAGTACCAGTTATTCTCTAACAACTATCCGCACTCATCGTATAGTGTCTCTATACTGTAGACTAGGGACTCATCTATCCCGAAGAAAGTGACCTGTGTGTCGGTCTATCCAGATCGATCACTATCTTCATGATGATTCTATGATCGGGAGCATTTAGGAATTAAATACATGTCTCTAATTTTCAATTCTTTGAGAATATGTATTGAAAGTTAATTCCATGGATGATTCAAGGACACATCATACTTGAATAAAAAATAAACTTGTCCTTTTATTGATCAAATCAATGTATTAAATAAAAATTATATTCTAGATTTATTATAATATGTCAGTCATATTGGCTTTTAGGACATACATCTAACAATCTTTCACTTGGACTAAAATCAATTGGTCACTGATATAAGTCCCATCTTCTCAAGGTGGACTTCTATTTTCGGCTGGCTTAATTACTTTATCAGTGAATCTGCCACGTTATCCATGAAGTCTACTCTTCGCACCTCGACATATTTTTTTTTTGAGGTAGTCACGTATGATATGATACTGTTACTCGATGTGTTTAGATTTTTGATAAGACCTCAGCTCCTTAGCAAGTGCTATGGCTCTATTGTTGTCACAGTAAAGTGATATGACATCCGATGTCATAACCCCAAATTCTGTGATAAATTTTTTGAACCAGAAGCCTTCCTTTGCAGTATTCGAAGCAGTGACATACTCAACCTCTGTGGTCGAATCTGCTATGATGGATTGCTTGAAACTCTTCCAGCTGACTGCACCACCATTGCAAACGAACACATATCCTGACATAGACTTTCTATCATCAGAATCAAATATGAAGTCTGAATCAGTATACCCCTCGACTCACAACTATGAATCTCCTCCAAAGATCAAAAATAAATTTTTAGTCCTTCTTAAGTACTTAAGGATGTTCTTCACAGCTATCCAGTGCTCCTCGTCTGGATTCAACTGATACATGCTTGTGACACTCACAGCAAGGATAATATCAAGTCGAGTACATAGCATGGCATACATGAGGCTCTCTATGGCTGAGGCATAAGGAATCCTACTCATGCGCTGAACTTTCTCGGATGTGGTCGGACACATCATCTTGAAATGATTAATACCATACCTAAGAGGTAAAAATCTTCTTTTAGAGTTTTTCATGCTAAACCTCTTCAGCACCTTCTCTATGTATAACTTTTGTAATAAGTTTAGCATCCTTTTAGATCTATCCCTATAGACCTTTATTCTGAGAATATAGGATGCTTTCCCTAGATCTTTCATGGAGAATTCCTTGAACAACCATCTTTTGACCGTGGTCAGCATGGAAATATCATTCTCAATGAGGAGAATATCATCCATGTATAATACGAGGAATGTTATTGCACTCTCATTGATCCTTTTGTACATACAAGATTCTTCTTCATTTTTGATGAAATCAAATGATTTGATCATTTTATCAAAATGATGATTTCAACTCTGAGAAGCTTGCTTTGATCCATATATGGACCTTTATAGCTTGCAAACTCTATGATCATCATTACCAGATATGAAACCAAAGGCTGCTCCATATAGATATCTTTCTCAAGATATCCATTCAAGAAAGTAATTTTCATATCCATCTTTCAGATTTCATAATTATAGTAAGCTACAATAGCAAGTAGAGTGTGGATAAATTTCAGCATGACCACGGATGAGAAGATTTCTTGATAGTCAATGCCCTCGCACTGACTATAACCTTTTACCACAAGCCTAGCTTTATAGGTCTCTATCTTACCATCGACATCTATCTTTTTTTTATAGATCCATTTACACTCAATGGGTACGATACCCTCAGGTAAATCTACTAAGGTCCATACTTGATTCAAGTACATTGAGTCAATTTTTGACTTCATTGTATCTAATCATTTTTCAAAATCGATGTCAAACATCACCTCATCAAAGGTATTAGGATCATCACCATGACTCCTATCTCCCATAAGAAATATTTTCTTTACTTCCTCCATAAGCATACCCATGTATCTTTTAGGAGGTCGGGAGATCCTGCTAGATCTACGAAGTGGTAGAGGAACATCAACTACTGGCTCATGAATAATGGGTTTTTGAGGATCTATAGCTCTTTACTCTTCAGAGACCCAAAGATGAAATTAACCAGAAGTACTTGTGGCATCATAGACTAGATCATATGGAGAGGACAGGATAAACAAACTGAAAAGGAATGGGATTCTTGGCTCTTTTAACCCAGAGTCATATTCAGCTTGCGAATCTTGTCTTCAAAAAAAAATAGCCAAATTATCCTTTGTCTATGATGCCACAAGTACTTCTGGTTAATTTCTCTCAAGTCTCATAGGGTTACTCCTCTCTATCAAGGTTGATAGATCCTATCTTGAAGCACATCCTACTCCTATAATGGACCAACTGTAGCTAACATCCACTACAAGGGCTCATTGAGATCCATGTTTATGTGTCAGTCAAACTCCAGCAGTCTCACTGCGAGCAGTAGTACCATCTTAGGTCAAAAGACCATTCACACAACTGCAGCATCAAGACGATCACTAACGATCGAATAAAAATTCAAGTGATCTCTCGTATGGTCATGCTCAGTACTAGTTGTTCTCTAATAACTATCTGTACTTATCATCCAGTATCTCTACACTGTAGAATAGAGACTCATCTATTCTGAAAGAAGCGATCTGTATATTGATCTATTCGGATCGATCACCATCCTCATGATGATTCTATGATCGGAAGTATTTAAAAATTAAATATATATCTCTAATTCTCAATTCTTTAAGAATATGTATCGAAAGTTAATTTCATGGATGATTCAAGGACACATCACACTTGAATAAAAAATAAACTTATCTTTTTATTGATCAAATCAATGTATTAAGTATAAAATTATATCCTAGATTTATTATAATGTATCAGCCATATTGGCTTCTAGGACATACATCTAACACATTTAACCCCCACTGGTGGGATTCGAAACTTAGTCAGACTGTGAGTCAAAATTCATTTCAATTCAAAATACTTTTTCATATTCTAATTTGAAAAGTTCATAAACCAGATGATATCAAAATCAATCAACAAAACTTAATATGATTATTCATAAATCAGAAAGGAGCATATTCAACAATTCAAAATACTATATATCATATTCATAAATCATGTATAATTCAATATAAAAAATATTTTATAACTTATTGATAAATCTAAAAAAAGTGAAGCATTACTTACATTGCGAGCAAATCTAATTAATTCTGAGAATCTTTCTCAGAGTTTGTTATCTTTGTATCAGAAGTTTGTGTATCTCATTGCATAAGAGTATAGACCCTTCCTTGGGTCTGAGGTTCTGAATTTCTATTTTGATTTTGTACAATCATCGAGATAAACTGACTTTCTATTCTTTACGGGCAATCGGCTATTTTGTGACCCTTCTGACCACTTTCAATACATGCACCAATGTTCCAATGATAGTCCTTTTCACTATGAGCTTTGCCACACCTAGAATACTTAATGCTACCAGTCGGCCCAGAGCTGCTACTTATTGGTTTCTTATTTGAACCATCGATATTTTTACTATTCTATCCTTGAGATTCATTTGACCTATTTTTCTTCTTTTGATTTTTTTTCTTACACGTTTCTCATTGACTTTTCTTTCGATTATCAGTATCTTATTTACCACATCTGTGTAAGTAGTTAACTCTAATGGAACCACTTATTTTCTAATTTTTATTTTCAAGCCCATCTCAAATTTATGCACTCAATCTCGCTCGTCCTCAACCATCCTCGAAACAAACTTAGAAAGCTCAATAAATTTAGCTTCATATTCCACCACCATCATGCTTCTTTGTTTTAGATAAATAAATCTTGCTCTTTTTGAATCCTTACACTCTAAGAAAAATACTGATCATGAAATATCCCTCGAAATCTTTTCCAGATGAGTTGCTCCCCTTCTTGCTCATATTTATGTTCTAATCTTTGGTACCAATTAAATACCTCACCTTGTAATAAATAAGCAGCAAATCTAATCTTTTCATTATCATGACACTCTTGGACAGCAAAGGCCTTTTCATCTCTCTTATCTAGTTGATGGCTTTTAAAGGTTCGATGGTTCCCTTGAAAGCTAGAGGAGCTATCTTTTTAAATTCTGCGATGTTGTTTCGCTGCACTGGCTGCTCTCTATGATCATGCTATTGTGGTGTATCTCAGTATATCTGTTGCTGTTCAAGCAATTGTTGCTGCCTTTATATCATTCCTACTAGGGTTTGCATCAATTAGGCCATGTTTGATTCTTGATGTGCTATTGGAGTAGTTTCGGTAGGATCAACAACTCCCATCTTTTGAGGGGTGCCACCAATCAGGTGAGGAGTATCACCCTTTGTTGGTTTGATATCTCTCTAGCAGCAATCGAAGCAGCTCTATTTATCTGATGTGGGGCCATCTTAGTCTCGCCAAAGTTCTTTTCAAACCTAATATCCAAAATGATTATTTTATTAAATTAATTTTTAATTATTTTAAAATAAAACACTAAATTTTTTTAGGCTAGCTATCTATTGGTCGATGGTCAAGATCCCTTTCTTAGGATCTCTGAGGGCTATTAGGGGGTTTTCAAACTAAAGGGAGAGGGGGAAGAGAGAGAAAATCTCTCTATTTTTTTTTCTTTTCTTTTCTTCACGGGAGACAGAGGACCTGTGCATCCTCTGTTTTCTTTATGAAATAAAGGACTCTTTGTCCCCTCATTCCCGAGGCAAGGGAGGCCCTCCTCCCTCTTGGTGATGCTTGTGGCCAGAGGGGAAGGCCATGGCAGCGATAATCGGCTTCATCCGTTGACGACGACGGCAACCGACAATGATCACAGATCAAAGATAAAATCCAAAAATAGGAGAAATTGGAGATCAACGATTTCAAGAGATTTTTGAAGGAAATCAGCAAAATTTCAAGCTTAAAAACCCATAAGAGATTGAGAGAAGATGATAGAAAGATTTACCTTATTTTTGATGAAGATTAATTTGACTTTTGATGGCCAAAGTGGGTTTAATCGACGGTAATCCAAGAAAAAATGAGAGGAAAAGGGTAGAATTCTTTGGTTATTTTTCATGAGGATGAATCAAGAGGTTTAGAGCCTTTAAATAGATCTTTAAATGGAGGAGTTATAGTTTGATTTCAATCAGATCTCCGGGTGGTTTTGGATCTCCGATCGGAAGAAGGAAGAGAACTCTTCAGAAGTTCCTTCCACAGTGATTTCTAGCTTTCCCCACTGTGACTCCAGCACATGCAATGCACATGCTAGCTTATTTCATTTTTTTTGGCTTATGGTTTGAGATCTGTGCAACTATTAGATTCTGATTTGGGGTATCACATTCTTCCCCACTAAAAAAAAATTTCATCCTCGAAATTTTTTTCTTGCTAAGTCCTCAAAATTCAAGGTTATTTTTCTCTCAAGTCATAGTCAATCCCCAAATTTCTAAATCGAATCTTTCATTATATCACTTTTCAAATCTAATTATTGTTCTCATCAGCTTGAAAATAACTCAAACCACTATGCTTCCACTGTGCACTCTGATTCAAATCCATCAATGCACTTATGTCAAATAAAAGTTTCTAAGTCATGTCATATTTCATATAAGTTATTGTTCTAATGTCCCTAGTGTCTACCTGCCTACACTCATATCTGATTCAATGTGTTATAATTTTTCTCTTTATGCTCTGGTACCACTTTAATTATCACGCTTCCGATCCGAGATCACGAGCCGGAGCATGGCAACTGCCACATATTTATGAAGAACTCTTCTTAAAAGCATAAAAGGTATTTTATTACGATATCAATGCAACACAGTGGAATAGAATTCAAAAAAATTATGATTCAAATTTATTTTAATTAACTAAATCAAATATCTTACAAAATAAAATTTTATAATCTTGCAATCAAATCTCAATAAATCTTAATCTAAAATAAAATATCAAGTCTTCTTCTAACTCATTCTCCTATATTGAATCTTCGGATCAAGCTTGATCTCTGAATCTGTAAAAATAATAGAAACTCATCATGAGCTAAACAGTCCAGTAAGCAATGTGCACTTTGGCTAGATAAAGTCAACAATAACAATATATTGAAAAATAAGCATACATGGTGCATCAGTTTGAACATAAAATACTAATCAAAATAAGATCATTCAAATTCAGTCTTTCAAAATTTATTTTCAAATTTAATTTTATTCATAAATCAATTTCTTTCAAAACAACATACATATCTCGACAGCCATGAACTAAATCAAAGTACCACCGTATAATCTCCAATGGTAGGGTATCAAAGTAGCAGTGCAGAACCCCCACTGACAGGGTATTGAAATTCCGGCATATAAACCTCCACTGGTGGAGTATCGAAATATCAGCATATAATCCTCACTGACAGAGTATCAAAATACTAGCATATAATCCTCACTGATAGAGTATCAAAATATCAGCATATAATTTTTACTGGCAGGATATCGAAATACCAGCGTTTAACCCCTACTAGCGGGGTTTGAAATACCAGCGTTTAATCCCCACTGACGGGGTTCGAAACTTAGTCAGGTTGCAAGTCAAAATCTATTTCAATTCAAAATACATTTTCATATTCCAATTCGAAAAGTTCATAAATCAGATGATATCAAAATCAATCAACATAACTTAATATGATTATTCATAAATTAGAAAGAAACATATTCAACAATTCAAAATACTATATATCATATTTATAAATCATGCATAATTCAATATAAAAAATATTTTATAATTACTTATAAATCTAGAAAAAATGAAGTATTACTTACTTTGCGAGCGAATACAATTAATTCTGAGAATCTTTCTCGAAGTTTGTTATCTTTATATCAGAAGTTTGTGTATCTCATTGCATAAGAGTATAGACCCTTCCTTGAGTCTGGGGTTCTGGATTTCTATTTTGAATTTGTTCAATCATCGGGATAAACTGACTTTCTATTCTTTACGGACAATCGATTATTTTGTGGCCCTTCTAACCACAACCAAAACATGCACCAATGTTCCAACGACAATCTTTTTTACTATGAGCTTTGCCACACCTAGACACTTGATGCTATCAGTCGGCCTAGAGCTACTACCTGTTGATCTCTTATTTGAGCTCTCGATACTTTTACTATTCTATCCTTGAGATTCATTCGATCTATTTTTCTTTTTTTGATTTCTTTCTTTTTCTACACATTCCTCATTGATTTCTCTTTCGATTATCAGTACCTTATTTATTACATTTGCATAAGTAGTTAACTCTAATAGAACCACTTATTTTCTAATTTCTATCTTTAGGCCCATCTCAAATTTATGCACTCGATGTTGCTCGTCCTCAACAATCCTCAGGACAAACTTAGAAAGCTCAGTAAATTTAGCTTCATATTTCACCACCGTCATACTTCTTTGTTTCAAATAAATAAACTCTTGTTCTTTTTGAATTCTTACACTCTGAAAAAAATACTGATCATGAAATGTCCCTCGAAATCTTTCCTAGGTGAGTTGCTCCCCTTCTTGCTCATATTTATGTTTCAATCTTTGGTACCAATTAAACACCTCATCTTGTAATAAATAAGTAGCAAATCTAATCTTTTCATCATCAAACACTCTTGGACAGCAAAGGTCTTTTCCATCTCTCTTATCCAGTTGACGGCTTCTAAAGGTTCGATGGTTCCTTTGAAAGCTGGAGGAGCTATCTTTTTAAATTTTGTGATGTTGTTTCGCTGCACTGGCTGCTCTTTATGACCATGCTGTTATAGTGTATCTCGATATATCTGTTACTGTACAAGCAATTGTTGCTGTCTTTGTATCATTCCTACTAGGGTTTGCATCAATTGGGCCATGTCCGATTCTTGACGTGCTGTCAGAGTAGTTCCAGCAAGATCAATAGCTCCCCCCTCCTGAGAGGTGCCATCAATCGGATGAGGAGTGTCACCCTCCTGTTGGTTCGATATCTCTCTAACAGCAACCCAAGTAGCTCTATTTATCCGACGTGGGATCATCTTAGTTTTGCTAAAGTTCTTTTCAAACCTAATATCCAAAATGATTATTTTATTGAACTAATTCCTAATTATTTTAAAATAAAATACTAAATCTTCTTAGACTGGCTATCTATTGGTTGATGGCAAGATCCTGGCTATCTATTGGTTGATGGCAAGATCCTGAGATCTCTGAGGGCTATTAAGAGATTTTTAAATTGAAGAGAGAGGAGATAGAGAGAGAAAATTCTTTCATTATCTTTTTCTTTTCTTAATGGGAGACAAGGAGCTGTGCGTCCTCTCTTTTCTTCACGGAACGGGGGACTCTATGTCCCCTCATTTTCGAGGCAAGGGAGGCCCTCCTCCCTATCGGTGATGCTCGTGGCCGGATGAGAAGGCCAGGGCAGCGACAATCGGCTTCGTCCGTCGATGACGATGGCAACCAACGATGATGACAGATCAAACATAAAATCTGAAAATAGGGGAAATTGGAGATCAACAATTTCAAGAGATTTCTGATGGAAATCAGCAAAATTTCCAGCTTAAAAACCCATAAGAGATTGAGAAAAGATGATAGAAAGATTTACCTTGTTTTTGACGAAGATTAATCTAACTTTTGATGGCCGAAGTGGGTTTAATCGACGGTAATTCAAGAAGAAATGAGAGGAAAAGGGTAGAAATCTTTGGTTATCTTTCGTGAGGATGAATCAAGAGGTTTAGAGCCTTTAAATAGATCTTTAAATGGAGGAGTTGTAGTTTGATTTCAATCAGATCTCCAGGTGGTTTTGGGTCTCCGATCGGAAGAAGGAAGAGAACTCTTCAGAAGTTCCTTCCACGGTGATTTCCAGCTTTCCCACTATGACTCCAGCACGTGCTGGCTTATTTCTTTTTTTTTTGGCTTATGCTTCGAGATCTGTGCGACTATTGGATTCTGGTTTGGGGTATCACATGGTGCAAAGCAATGGATGAGAAGAAATGATTACAATATTTTTACCACTTAATAACATGAAGGGCAACAAAAACCTGATTGAACGCTGGAAATTTCCGTCTTAGATTTATGTTACAAACAAGATGGAAAAAAGAAAAAGGAAAAGAAAAAGAAACTTGTGCAATAAACTGAGAAGCATAAATGATAGTATTGATGAGCCATGGATAACTATAAGTAAATATTGAGTTGAAAACAAAATCTTCTCAGAAAATAATGGGTCAAATGTTCCAAGGAGAGCTCTCCTGGAGTTCGGCAATTGCATCAATGGCTGTCAACTTTTTGATCTACAATTGTTTAGCACATGGAGTAACTAATACAAAGGCAATATACACAAGCTAATCCCATTTAGAAAACACTCGGGCAATTCTGTAGCAGGTGAGGCATTATTAAACATCTATTTTTTTTTTTTATTCTGGCCAAAAGTGAGAGAATATATGAAAGACCAAAGGCATTGTGAGTTCCTTCTTGATTTATAATATTGTAGGGCCCTAGAGGTCATACATCTATGCCAGCTATAACAGAGGAAACATGCCAATAGGTCACAACCACTATATAGTAGTAGAACAAGAAAACCTGATGTAGATGCTCTGGAAAAGCCTGAATGTCAGAATTGTTAACACTAAGATGCTTAAAAGTGCCCAGAAAATCCAGTGCATCAAGATGGCTTTGAATTGATGGAATTACAGTTCAATGGATTGAATAATAACTTGCTGCTGTGAAGAAAAAAGAAGTGGATCCACCTAGATTTCTCTAGAAGCAGTAGAGGTCAAACTTGGTAGGGACACTCCACATTAGACTCTTGGTTTTAGACCAAGCAGCACCTTGTCAAGGACAGAACACCTATATGCTAGAGATGCTACTAACTGCTCATAGGGATTTTACTATTGATCAACAAGGGACTTTACAAGTTTGGGTGGAACTGGATATTACCATGGTGATCAAGCATCTCTAAGGAAAATCTCAGTAGCCTTCTCAATTCATATCATACCATAATTGGTCAATCTGTTCATTGACTTGAAGATTATCAGATAACATTAATCCTTTTTTTTTTTGATGAAATGGGAGGTTATACAACCCCTGTTTTTATTAGTGGATTGTGTGGAAGAGTATTTACAGTGGGAGGGAATTGGATCAAGCTGAGAAAGCTTGGTTCCATTCCTATCAGAATACTGAGGAATGCTGCTTCTACTTACAGGTTTTCAGAGTATGTGGAAATAGGTTAGCTACAACAGATGTTCAGGGTTTCAGGTTATCAGATTTCCAGAGAAAACATTTCAGGTGTTCAGATTGTAGAGGGTGCATCAACTAAGTTCATATTGGTAGGACTTCCTGCTGTGTTCTTCATCCTAGATTTTCCAGTGGGCTAATTAGTTGAGTCTTGGTGCTGAATTTTGCCTGATCTAGCCAATCTCTTGAAACATTTATCCTCGGTGAGGGCAATATGGTGGCTGATTATCTAGTGAAACAGTGCTGTGAAAGCAAGATCATAGAATTGGAACAAATGATGATTGGATCTTGTAAACTTAATTTATGTTGACTTTAGCAACCATCCACAAAGAGTTGAAATGACAATGTCTATCCCCTGTTCATATTATATTTTCTAGATTGTTAGTTCCAAAGTCCATACAGCCATCATGGTTTCAATAGTTGGGACACTACCATACTTGTGGGTTCTGTAACCTAAATGTATGTTGATTTCAGCTAGGACAGTCTGTGACAAATTCTATCATCTCAGTTTATTCTTTTTCTTTAAAAAAAATAATAGTTAATAATAATTTTTTGCCAAGGACTCAAAAATTGCAATTTCTGTCCTGAGGATATCTGAAAAAAAGTTCATTGAGCTATAGCTACCATACAGAAACTAACAAGAAATTACCTCGTATGTTGACTTTTTTGAATAAGATTTTTAAGTTACCATGTCATTTCCATGGAACATGTTTTTCATTTTCCCAAAATATCAGCTGATTTGATATCAACATGTTTTTCTCTTGGTTGTTAAAATCTATATAATATTTTTACTTAAAAGGCCCTAACATAAATTTATAGATTCTAAAATTTATAGATTGCATAAAAGATCATTAGAAAAATTGTAAGATTCTGAAATTCATTCACATGAAGTATATACAATAATTAAATATAAAATTTCTAGGTTATAGATGCATCAATAGGTTAAATTTTAAGAAAATCCTAAAAACCTAAGGAATCAACTAGGGTTTAAACATTAGAGCTTAATTATAAAGAAATGTAATGGATGAAATCTTGATGATGTTGCAACAAAGAGTTTTCGTGGAGAATTGCTCGATGTAGATGGTATGATCATAAAGAGTGCAAAAATTCATAGGGGAATCCTGATGAAGTCGCAAGTTTGTGTGATGGGATTCCATCCCTTTTTTTTTGGTGTGTTGGAAGTTCGTGCAATCTTTTTTATGCGATGGGAAATATATAGACCTATGGATAGAGTTCCAATCTTAGTAAAAGTTTTCGTGATAGAGTCAATTCTAAGATTTTTTTGATGACACCTCGCGTGGGTTTTTTTTTCCATTTTGGAGATGGATGATGCCCAATATTTTCACAATGCCTTATGCTCTTTTTTTTTTTATGTATTTAGATGGTGATGCCTTGTTTCTTTTTTTTTCCATGGTTTTAGATGGGTGACGCCGGTTTTCTTTTTTTCCATGATGCCTCACATAGATGGGAGTCATAAGATGTGAAGTTTGGCATAGATGGAAGTTTAGTTTTTGAATTTTTTTTTTTTTATATTTTATGAATCTTCATGTGGTTTTTCCCTTTCTTCCAATGTGTTTTATTGAAAGAAAATGTACTATGGATGCTTTCCTTGGATGGAGTCCAAATCCCGACTTGAGATGGAAAGTTCCATATAGATGTAAGTATAATTTTGATTTTTTTTGTTAATATTTCATGACTCCTAATTTTTCTCTTATTTGTTTTGATGATGCATGAAGAGTTAGCCAAGAATTGGAGATGTTGTGCACTTGCACGCGATTAGTTAGATCATGATGAGGTCGTGGTGGTTTATGGAGCCATCAGTTACATCATGAGACTCTTACAGATTTAGAAATTTTGATTAGTTATGTTTGATATTTATCTTTCCATGCCTCAACTGGATTCCACCATGATAAAATTATCTATTGATATGTTGGAACATGCCTTCTTTTATCTTTCTTGATTTTTTTGAGATTGGCAATTGAAAATAATAGATGCACACATTTTTTTGATGGAAGTCCTTAAGATAGAGTTCTAATCCCTGTAGAACTCTTAGGATGGGAAGTTTAGTGTGGATGAGAGTCTTAATTGCTGGATTTTTTTTAATATCGCATCTTGATGTATGCATTTTTTTTTAGATGGAAGTTCTTCCTTAGATGGAGTTCTAATCCCGATAGAAGTTTTGGGATGGAAAGTTTGGTGATGAGAGTATGGATTTTTTTTTTTATATTGCACAAACCTTGATGCATGCATATTTTTTTGTATGGAAGTCCTTCCTTAGATAGAGTCATATCCTAATAGAAGTCTTGGGATGGAAAGTTTAGTGTAGATGTGAGTCCCAATTACTAAAATTTTTTTAATATCGCATGACCCTTGGCACATGTATAGTTTTTTTGATGGAAGTCTTTCCTTAGATGGAGTTCTAATCCCAGTGGAACTCTTGGAAATCACTGGATTTTTTTATATTGCACAACTCTTGATGCATACATTTTTTTTTGGGATGGAAGTCCTTCCTTATAAAGGGTTCTAATTCTGATAGAAGTCTTAGGGTAAAAAGTTTGGTGTGGATGGGAATCCTTCCTTATATTCAGGCCAATGATTTAAGTTCTGGTGGAATGGGGACTGTCCTAGCCATCCCATCCTGTTCGTCTGAGAATCCGACACCTGGGATGAGACCCTGAAACGAACATCTGGCCTCTGTCTCAATCGTCCCACCTTTCTAGCCAGATCATCCATTGGTATAGCCATCCATCTTTTGATTCGTCGTAGGGAGGAAGGGTCCGAAGGAGCCATACGGACCTTTTTTCTATTGCCGTTGGCATTGTCATGGGGAGGGAGGAGCACGATCGAGATGGAGGAGTCGAGAGGAGCACCATCGAAAGGGAGGAGTCGGGAGGGAGGACCTGCTTGTGGAGGAGAAGGGAGGAGAGAGAGAGGAGGGAAGCATTCGGATCTCTGACGAGGAAACAAGAGAGGAGGGACGAGAGGTTAAAGAGCAGCGGAGGGGAAGTGGTCAACATCGAAACCCTAGAGGCCATTTTGTCCCTTTTGACCTCATCCATTTGATTGTGCCCGTATGACTCGCAAAGCACTTGATGCTTTAATTTGGCTGGCTTGTGTGCATGATCCAGTTGGATCAGCATGTGATGTGTGTGATTATGCCTGTGAGGCTCGAGAGATGGATTATTGGGTTTGGTCAGCACGTGCTATGCATGAACTACCTACCCGCGCATGTGCGTGCCACCTGCTCTTCCTTTTAATCATGATTTGGCTCTGCACGCCCCCACACAACCTTCAAAGCACTCCAACTATGTGCGTGAATAGTCTTCACATGTGATTGACTATGCACAGAGCTAACCTTGACAAGTGACTGTGCACTACAGAATGACTAGTCTTGATAGACTAGTCTCTAGGCGACAACATCTACCACAGTGTCCCTATAAATTTTGAGGTCTAGTTCTTAATCACTTACGGCCACAATATTCATCAAATTTTGAAGATAGTATTGTTGCATCTCAGAGTCTTATCTGAGAAGAGAGAGGAAGAAAGATTTTATAATTCATATAGCTTCGATAAGGGAGAGGAAAGAAGATTCTACAATTCATACAGCGAACTTGACAGGACTTACTAGTGGTATTTAGACTCCCCCCTTTGTTGTTATGTTTCATGCTTACTTACCATCAAACTTATAAATATTTTTTCAATTGATAAAATATAATTTAAGAAATTATTGTCATCATTTTTCTTACTATTATTTTTCATTACAATAGTGATATCAAATTTGCAACCACAATAATTAATGGTTGGTATAAAGTTATTGTAACATGTCATATTAGAATGGTTGGTTTAAATTTTTTCGATCCTTTGAAATGTGTAATTATTAGATGGACTAGGTCTAGTAGACTAGTCCAATAATTATGCGCTACATTACCCACTGCCTTCAAAGTTCAAACAATTTAAAACCATATCCGGATGCTTGTTATATACCATGCATATACTCTACGATTTAGAATAGTACATTAGTCTATGTAATAATTTCTCCATTAAAATAATGAGATATTAAAAGTCTAATACCCAAGTTAAATCAAGTAAATAATACCCAAGTTAAAAGTCTAATACCTAGGTTATAAAGAGATGAGAGAGCATAGACACTCAAAAGAATAAATAAAAAGGGGATAAAAAGATTAAAATAGACTTTAGAAATGGATAGATAACTAAATATATTAAATAAAATAAATAACTAAAATAAATTTATTATTTGTAAAAATTCTTAAAAATTATAAAAATGTTCCCAAACCTAGAAAAGGATAGATAACTGGATGTAATATGTATAAAAAATAATTACACTAATTTTAATTAATTATAAAAATATTTATAAATTATAAAATATATTTTAAAAATTATAAAAAATTCTAAACATAGAAATGGATGTATAACTGAATATAATAAATATAATAAATAATTAAGATAAATTTTATTAATTATAAAAATATATCCTAAACCTAGAAAGGGTACGTAGTGAATGTAATAAATATAATAAATAATTAAAAAAAAATTATTAATTATAAAAATATTTAAAAATTATAAAAATATATTTTAGAAATTACAAAAAATCCTAAGCATAGAGATGGATAGATAATTGAATATAATAAATATAATAAATAATTAAAATAAATATTATTGATTATAAAAATATAATTTAAAAATTACAAAAAATCCTAAATATTGAAATGGGTAGGTAATTGAATATAATAAATAATTAAAATTTTAAAAATTATAAAAAATTATAATAACCTTAGAAAATTATGGATATAGCGTATGCAACTTAAATCTAATTTTTAGATACTCATAATTATTAATTTCATAAATTTTTTTAAACTAGATGGACCCCAATATCAAGCAAAAAAAGGATCCAAATATAGGATGGCATTTTGAGAAAATGGAGAAGAATCGACATCCATGAAAATATAATTATTGTAGATTAGAAAATAGAAGAGGTGAAGTCACCCTATTGAAGCAATACTTGGTGGGTGGCTTTAGTGATGTCAAGAAGTATCCAAAGGTATCTATAGAGGTTCGAACGATGATGAGGGATCATCTGTAGAAAAAAAAGGAGGTAAAAATAGCATCAAAAGCTTGAAGGGAAGCATTTGATCATCGAACATCTCAATCATATGTTCATATAGACTTGAATGATGATGATGATTATTTTGATTTAGATGATTTAGAGGTAGCTCATCTACAGGAGGCTATTAGGGCCTCTCGACAAGACCAATGGCAAAATGAGGAGGTATTGAGACATAGAGCACTGTTTGGATGTTTTCAATTTGAGAAGGATGGTGGTTCTAGTGTAGGAGTAGGAGAAAGATCACATTCATATTTATAGTTTGCTGAATTAAAGAGGAGTTAGTCCATGGGGATGGAATCATCTTCAATCAAGTCATTATTCCGTGCTTTTGGGAAGAAGTCGAAGAAGAACTCAAGCGATCCCACTATCCATAATCTAGATCCTACAGTACATCTAGATCTAGAGTCAAAGCAACCACAAATTGATAACTATATAAATAAAGATAAAAAAAAATAAATAAGAAGGGCAATTGCTTGCTGGTTTTACTTTAGCCATACTCCAGCATGGACAACAGCAAATACATACTTTGGATTGATGATTAATACGGTACAGAAAGTCGGTTCAGGTATTGATCCTCCTATACCCTATGAGATACATAGACCATATTTATAACAGCAAATCACAGATATCAAATCTTAGATTAAAAGTTATAAAAGAGAGTGGAACACTTACGAAGTGACATTGATATGTGATGGTTGGTTTGAGCCTACTAGGAGAAGTATTATCAACTTCCTGGTCTATTGTAATAGGGTGACCATCTTTCATAATTCAGTTGATGCTTCAGGCAAAATACATAACTCTAATTATATTTTGGGCTTAATGAGGGACATAGTTGATGAGATTAGTGAAGAGTATATCATCCAAGTGGTCAAAAATAATAGGGCAAACTATATGAAAGCAGAAAAAGATTTGATGTTGAAAAAGCAATATCTATATTGGACCCCCTGTGCAACATATTGTATAGACTTAATGATGAAAGATATTAGACAGCTACCTAAGATAAAATTCATAATAGACAGTGGACAAACAGTATCGAAATACATCTACAATCACACTTGGATATTTGCTCTTATGAGAAAATATGTACAAGAGGAGCTGCTTAGATCAGGATTGACAAGATTTGCCACTAATTACATAGCATTGAAGAGCCTTCTTAATAATAATCTAGTTTGAGAGCTATGATGACTTCTGATGAATGGAGGCTATCAAATATGCAAGAACCAGTGACGGATAATGTGTTAAGGGTATTATATTAAGTAATAATTTTTGGGATAGGTGCTCTGAGGTAGTTAAGGCAGTAGAGTCCTTGTATGTAGTGCTACGGATAGTAGACACTGAGAAATTCTCTCAAATGGGCTATATATATACCAAGATGTCCGCACGTAAAGAAGGGATTATAGCCATAATAGGATAGAAGAAAGCAGCACCATATTTCCATATAATTGAGGGCAGATGCGATACTCAAATGGGGAAGGAATTATACTTGGCAAGTAAAATTTATTTGAATCTCAACTCTCACTTATCCTTTATCGAATAAGCTATGAATATTTTTATTTTTAATCAATATTATTTTTATTTTTTGTATAGCCTATGATTTAAATTCTAAATATCAGTATGACTATAATATTGCCTTGGATAAGGAGCTTCTGATGGCCTTAAGGAATGTGGTGTATAGGCTAGAAGTGATCTGGACTTGGCTGCAGAAGCTATAAGTGAGGTAATAAATTAGTAGATGCCTATCATAGTAGAATTAGTGATATATTTTGAATTATACTAATTTATTCAAATTAAATGACCTTCAATGAGAAGTCTATATTGATTGGATAGGAAAAAATTTTTCGAGACAGAAAAGGGAGCTTTGGAGAACAAGGAGCACATCAATCCATATCTAAAATGTCATAAGATATTAATATGGGACTACTTTTTATTATCTTTACATCTATGTATAGTTGAGGATTTAAACATTTATATACATATGTGTTATTTGAATGCAGGAGAGTGGTGAATCCAGTGGGACACATCCATACCAAATCTAAGAAAGATTGTCATTCGAATTCTATCACAGACTATCTCATCAAGTGGATGCGAGCGCAATTGGAGTACATTTGCCCTAATCCATGTGAAAATAAAAAATCATCTAACCTCACAAATATTAAGAGATCTGATTTTTGTCCACTATAATATGAGGTTAAAGCTCAAGTATATCAATGAGGGGAAAGAGTCCAAACAAGATGATCCGACTACAAGAAAAATAATTTTTACCGACGGTTATTAGTGATGACAAATTTGCCGTCACTAATAATATTTTTACCAACAAAAAATGACGACCAACATATTTTCCATCATAAAAAAAATATTAGTGATGGCAAGTTACGTCGCTAATAGAAAGTAATTTTATTTTTTTTTAAATTTGATTATAGGATTATTAGTGATGAAAAGTTCTTATTAGTGATGGTATTTTATCGTTGCTAATATTAATCTTAAAAACACCCCATGGTTCTCCACTTTTCATTTTTGCTCATCCTGCCACCGTCCCTCTCTTTCCCCCGCCTTTGGTCCCCCTCTTTTCTCCATCGTCGGATCCTACTGCCTCGAGCCATCGACTGCCTCTCCAAGCCTCCGACCTTCGGATCCTACTTCTCTGAGCCTCCGACCGCCTCCTCGAGCCCCCATTCATCGGATCCCAAGCCTCTTGGCCACCTCCCACCTCCCCGAGCCCCGACCACCTCCCTGAGCCCCCGACCCACCTCCCCCAGCCCCGTCCCATTGCTGGAGCCCCCAAACTTCTCCCCCCAGCCCCCATGCTGTTGGAGCCGCCTCAGATTTGGTGTTCCCCTGCTTCCCCGAGCTACCCCCTTCTTCCCATCTACCTCTTGGAGTTGGTGTCCCACCACTCGACCTCCCTTTTCATTCCCCGCCTCTCCCCTTATTGGATCGGATCCCTTGTCACCTCCTTCTTCTCCCCCCACCCCTTTCGTTACTGGATCGAACCCCCGCCGCCTCCCCTTTCTCCCCCCACCCCTTCCCTTGCCGGATCAGACCCCCGCCGCCTCTCCCTTCTACCTCCGCCCCTCCCCTTATCAGACCAGACCTGCAGCAACCTCACCCTTCTCCCCCAGCCCCTCCCCCCGTTGGATCAGACCCCTCACCATCTCCCCCTTCTCCCCCCACCCCTCCCCTCATCGGATCGGACCTATGGCCCCACCTCCCTCCTTTAAAGTGCCCAACCACCGGAGTGCCGCATCGTCGGACCTGCACCGTTATCGCACTGTGAGTATTAACGATGGTGACGGTGATAGCTCCATTACCGTCGCCACATCCCATTCCTATCTTTTAAATTTTAAATATTTAAAATTAGATTTATCTAATTATCATAAATTAATAATGTTTGAATTTAATTTAATAATATTATTAATTTTAATAATATTATTAATATTATTATTTAAATTAATTTTATTCTAGAGAGGTGGAATCACTTCGGGAAGCTCTCCGATGAGAGTAGCCCTATGGCCTTTGATGGCAGGAGTTTGAGATCAGACCATCGCTAGCTCTGGCCCGCTCATCTTCTCTGGTGGTGGTCAGAGCAGCTCAACGTTTGGATTCTAGGCCCTAGGCCCGGTCCAAATGAATTAGGGGGAAAGTAATAAGGGTAGTTTAGGTAAAGAAAGGATATGGTTGGGATAATTGGGTATGACTCTATTATTATCTTTTAGTTTTTTGATATATTTTTAACTGACAGCAGAGTTCTTTATAATCGATCGCGAAAATGATACTTTTTTATTACCTCATTGACTTTATATATTATATTGGTATCACTTGTTTTTACTGTAGGTAATACTTTGGAAGGTCTATCAACTGAGCTGCCTAACAAAAAATTTAGACAATCCATAATTATGATACATTTGGCACGAGGTATGCTAAACAACTGATACATTTGGCATGAGGTATATTATGACTTTTTTTTCTTCTTTCCATATGATATCTTAAAACTGATGGGTGTCGATGGATTTTGGTTGCTATATTTTTATGGTTGGCTTCTTATTTTTTCTGATGATGATCCAAATTAAATGGATATTGAAAGGACTGGCTCCATAGATTGCGATGGTCTCTTTTTTTTCTATCCATATGATGTCTTAAAGCTGATGGGTGTCGATAGATTTTGCTTGCTATATTTTTATGTTGTCTTCTTATTTTTTCTGATGATTATTCTAACTTAATTAATGGATATTGAAGAGAATGGTTTGACAGATTGCTATAGGCTCTTTTTCTTATTCCCATATGATGTTTAAAACTTGATGGGTGCCGGTGAATTTGTTTCCTATATTCTTATGATTGCTTTCTTATTTTTTTTGATAATAATCCAAACTAAATGGATATTGAAGGAACTAGCTCTACACATTACTATGGGCTCTTTTTTTTTATTCCTATATGATGTGTTAAAGCTAATGGGTGCTATTGGGTGACAAAGAAGCACAAAAAAGTATTACCTTTATGCCAGCATGGCTACAAAGATAGAAGTCAAACTCCATCGGATGACAAATACTTATGTCAACCACAGCTCCTAATCAAATCATTATAACATTACTTCCTACTCCAAGTATACAAAATACCATGTTACTTTTATGAATGTGGTACAAAGTTAAGGTATCATGATATACAGTTAAATAAATATGATACAGAGTTATTTTATTCTGATGCACAGTTAATCCAATATGATACATAGTTATTTTTATTTTTAACAATTATAGATCATGTATTTTCGAGGTCGGAGCCATCACAGTTGAGGAGAGAGTTCTCATGCAGCCAGCTCGCATGGTTTTGCGGTAGACATATCATGTGGTAAACTCTAATACTTTAGATATTCTCTTTTATATTATTTTATCATTTATTATTTAATATAATATTCTTTATGATGTCTTGATCTCTTATGTTCAAACGTCGTGGGGTCACCAGTGACCCCATAGTCACATGGAGTAGTATCCATCTCTCAGAGTCAGCGGTGTGGTAGAGGATCTGCCTGGCTCATGGTACCTCTAACTCAATCAAAGAATAGAGAGCTCATCCACATTCAGAGCCACTTGTAAGTACTATATCTTTACTAAATATATTTAAAATTTAGCCATTGTAAAGTCTAACATTTATTATTCAAAATTAATTTTGCAGCATATTTACAGAGATCTCCATACCTCATGCAATTATCGAGATCATTCAATGATTGATGTTGAGGTCAGTAAACGAGTTCTCCAGTTGACTATCAAGGGCTTGTGATGCCGTCTGAGAGATATTCCTGATAAGTCAAAGGTATTTAATTTATAAATTCATGATAGATTTATATTTTATTTATTAATATACACTTTTACTTGCAAGAGTACTATCGATTTGAGACTCCTCAGAATGAGGAGGCTGGCCATCAGATCTTCGAGGAGGTGGCCATCCGTAAGTTTCAAGATAGGCTATACAGCCTTAGGCAGTTCATCAAACAACACTCCAGTTTCGATCACCATTGGATTGAAAGTCTTACACAAGTCACTGGATGTGGATGGACATATGAGAAGCCCTCTGAGATCAGTGGAGTACTGAGGAGTACTCTGATAGGTGGTAGAGGGTGCGGCAGAATTAGTCCGCCCAGCAACATCTGATCAAGTACATTGACAGCTCCATTGGCACACATGTTGTGACCGATAGATTGATAAAAATTCTACACTAAATTAATTTCATATCAAATTGATCATATATATATTTTAATTAATTTAATTTTATTATTTATTTATTGTAGACACAGTAGCTGGGTCGTGCATCAGGGCAATTACAAATATGGGAGGCCACACACCAGTTTAGGAGGACTGGTGATTACTTAGATCCTCGTTCTTGATAGATCGTGGTAACAACTTAAAATATTATTTATTAAATTTATATATATTAACATGTATGGACTAATAAATTTTAAACTGTATAAGCAGATTATATGGAGTATTTCATATCACGACACGATGAAGACCCATCCTCTCAGCTCCTCCTTGACTTTGAGGGATGGCTCAGGGCCACCGGAGGGATGAGTAGGAGCTGGATCATAGGATTTGGCCATAGCTTTGATCCTCCACCAGCTTGAGGATCTTTGTTGACATCTTCCTCATAGGGCTTGATGACCCAGATGTGGGCTGATGCGCATGTGGAGGAGGTCGTGCAAAGGCTTTGGACCCAGTGACCTTAGAGCTTCCGAGATGCCGTTTGTGATATGGTCATTGAGATTTTCTGAGACCTGCATCTGTGTGATCAGCTGGGCTCATTGTCACAGCTATCACAGCAGATAAGTCTATTAATAATTTTTTTACTTATTTTAAATTTTTATATTTAGAAGCTTCACATATTTAGGCTTGAATCTGAAAATGAGATCTAGGGGATAAAAATTCAATCTAACCATCCAAACAATGGGTCGAGGGTGTCTATAGCTCCGTATCATCGAATAAAATATGTAGAAATAATCTATTTAAAAATCAAAGTAATATATCGAAATATATATCTCCATATCGATATATATACTTTCATATCAAAATTCATTAATAATATTTTATTTTTCTTCATTATAGAATGCTGGGACATCCGGCTCTTATCCACCAGCTACTGGAGAGGACATACAGAAGCAAAAGGAGGTTGAGGAGGATAATAAGGAGGATCTTACATGATTAATGCAGATTTTAAAATATTTAATTATAATTTTTTAAAAAAATTAAAATTATTAGCGACAGCTTCAGTGATGGCTTTAGTAATGGTATTTGCTATCACTAATAATTTTTTATTTTTTAATTAAAATTTTAAAAAAACTATTAACGGTGGTAGTAGCGACAATAACTATCGTCACTAATAATTTTTTAATACTTTAATTAAAAAACTTAAAATTATTAACGATGGCTTTTGTCGCTAATACCATCGCTAATTATCTTTATTAGCGACAGGAGAGTTGCCATTGCTAATAATGATAATTAGCGATAATGTTATTTTCATTGAATTTTTAGCGATGGAAGTCCATCACTAATAGCATTAGTGATGACTAAGTTGTTATTAGTGGTGGCAATTAGCCGTTCCTAATAGTATGTTTTCTTGTAGTGTCCATTCGAAGATAACTTTGTCCATGATGAAGAGGATCCTATGTTGAGTTGGGTTGCAAACCAAGAGGCATGAGACCCACCAATGTTGGATGAGCCAGGAGATCCCCCCCGACCATGCAAAACAATAACATATGAAGCAGGAGTACAAGATGTGGACCAACGGGCAGCCTCTCATTTATCCCATATTCAGAGTGGAATGCGAGATACTGATGGAGATGATGGTGGATTGGATAGCAAACAATTTGAGGATTCTAATCAATGATTTGATCATGGATTGTTTAGTTCAAGATATCAAATAAAAATCTTCAAAGATAGTCAGGGCATTGGGACCAGTAGTAGAGGTAGAATAAGTCAACAAGCAAAGATTTCATAGCTCGAGGGGGAGCCAGAGAGTTACAATTGAAGAGAGATGCAAAGTCCAAATCAAAAGGGATGGCACTAATTAATGCACTAGAGGCAATTGATGATGTGTAAGTTTGAGAAGGTCATACTGAAACATCCGAGCCCTTAGATTCTAGATTGCATAGATCATCTCGTGATAATTATAGCGACAATGATAATGATAGCAAAAACGATGATGGATTTGATGATCATGATGGTCAGGATGGAGGGGGTGATGAAGCATATAGGATTAGTCTTTTTACTGAAGAAGCATATTTCACCCATGCTACATAGGACTAGGACCATGGAGCCAGATCCAGATCTAGATATCAAGACAAGGAGTTGCTGGCCTATAGAAGGAGGGGAAGAAAAATTGTTGCAGGATGTGGCACATAGGCTGTAAATATTTTGAATCATTTTCATGAAGAGTTGAGAATAATTGAGAAACATCGATGTCAAGCATATTTGGAGTTTATGGTATGGATGGAGCAAGATGCTTTAAGAAGTAGGTTTGAGTCTGAGCAAGCTAGATCATCATCATCATCAATCAGAACAGGATCCGTTGGAGCATCAAATAGCCAAAGTGTACATCATGGTCCTTCTTTTTCTATGAATGATTCAGATGTATCCTCCCAATGGTCATATTTGGAGTATTCTCATATGCAATATCCACTTTTATATGGATACTTTTTTAGACCACTGTATGATATTATCTCTCATTATCTTAACCAAAGATGGACAGTCTCTTACCCAATGTATTATCAAGAGGGTTATCCTGGACAACATCAAATACAAGTTGAACAACAAAGATGGGCTTAGTATCAAAATTGGCATCATATTCAAAGCCCTGATTATAAGTAGGATCCAGATGTTTATGAGCATCATAGATATTTTACCTAAAATTAGCAATAAATTTGACATATTTATCTTAAATCGATGAATCTATTTTATGTAACATTGAAATTATTAGCATATTTATATTTTTATATGCAAGTGACTAAGCTCAAATTGTATAGATTGTAGCATTTTCATCAAACTTCGATATTTTTACTTAATCAAATACTCATGGATGTATCAATTATGAGAAATCTTTGCTTCGTAATCAACAAACAATCTTCAATAACCTAATAGATCATAATGCATCAGAGCGTTAGTATTAAATATAACCAATTTATTATAAATATATCGCTTTTAAATTTCAAATATATTTAAACAATAAATAGATTAGTAAAATTTGAAGATAAATTAAAAAAAAATTATTTATATATATAAAAGGGTGTGCCAAGTACGTATCGAGACACTTGATCGGGATGGCCATTAGGATGGGGTGAGATGCAGGGCATCCCATTCCAGACAAAAATTGGGACACCCCCATCTTATGGGGATTTGAAACTTTGATTGAGGCTTTCATGACCCATCAAAGATCAAAATAGCCATTTTGAGACATACTTGAAGAAGAATTGGATATAAGTTTGACAATTTAAACTACTAAAATAAAATCAAAATAAAGTTAATAGTCTAAAAAAAATAAATACAAAAAGCTAAAAAGTGCAAAATTGCACCTATCACAGACACTTGACTATCATCCTTATCAAGTTGGATTGGGTATCCAAAAAATTCATCACATTATCATCCCTATCCTTGTGTGAGGGTATTAAGGTGTTGGACACTTATTTTTTAGAATTTTTACATAATAAAGAATATAAGTGACGTCCTTTTTGTAGGGAGTAATAAAAGTCCCAACATTAGAGTATTACAAGAATATTAAATATTAGCGACCGTATTAGTGATAGAAATAAATTCCATCGCTAATAACACCTTTTAGCCACTACAAAATCAATCAAAAATCTTGTTATCGCTAATACTATTAACAATGATAATTTAATTATTAGTAATGGTAAAAGCTGTCGCTAACAATATTTAAATTTTTTAAATTTTTTTATAATATTTAAATATAAAATAATTATTAGAGATGATGAATTGAGGTTATTAGCGATGAAAATTTTACTGTCGCTAATAATTTTTTTTTTTAAAATTGAATAATAATTTAGAAAAATAATTTTTTTTTAAAAATATTATTAGTGATAGAATTAATGATAGTGATACTTTTCTATCACTAATAATCTAAAAATGATTTAGATTCAATTCGAATCTAATTCGAATCCAGTTTGAAATCCTATCAAACCTAATTTAATTAGGCTTTGAATCTAAGTTCTACTTGGATTATAAAACCTAATTACCTTTAAATTAAGTCAAACTTAATTTAATTTAATTTAATTAGGAGAAAATAATTTTTAATTTAGATTCCATTCGAATCCAATTCAAATCTGATTGAAATCCAATTCGAAATCCTATCAAACCTAATTCAATGAGACTTTGAATTCAAGTCCTAATTGAATTATAAAATTTAATTATTATCAATTAAGTCAAGCCTAATTAGATTTAATCTAATTTAAATCAATTAGGAGAAAATAATTTTCAATTTGAGTTCAATTCGAATCTAATTCTAATTTGATTCGAATCTAATTCAAAATCTTGTCAAATCTAATTTAATTAGGCTTTGAATCCAAGTCCTACTTAGATTATAAAATCTAATTAACCTTAAATTAAGTCAAGCCTATTTAAATTAAATCTAATTTAAATCAATTAGGACATGATCCATGATTCAATTCAAATCTAATTCAAATCCAATTCAAATCTAATTTGAAATTCTGTCAAATCTAATTTAATTACACCTTGAATCTTAATTTTACTTGAATAATAAAACTAAATTAACCTCAAATTAAGTTAATCCTAATTAAATTAAGTCTGATTTAAATTAATTAGTACTTGATCCATGATTCATTTTGAATCCAATTCAAAATCTTGTGAAACTTAATTCAATTTGGCATTGAATTCAAGTCCTACTTAAATTATAAAATCCAATTAGTCTCAAATTAATTCAAACCTAATTAAATTAAATCTGATTTAAATCAATTAAGACTTCATCTATGATTCAATTCGAATCCAATTCGAACCCAATTCGAATCCAATTCAAAATCTTGTCAAACTTAATTCAATTAAACTTTGAATCTAAGTCTTTCTTGGATTATAAAACTCAATTAGCCTCAAATTAAGTCAAATCTAATTAAGTTAAATTTGATTTCAATCAATTAGGACTTGATCCATGATTCAATTTGAATCTAATTTGAATTCGATTCAAATTTAATTTAAAATTCTATCAAATCTAATTCAATTAAACTTTGAATCTAAGTCCTACTTAGAATATTAAAATTTAATTAATCTTAAATTAAGTCAAATCTAATTAAATTAAATCTAATTTAAATCAATTAAGACTTGATTCATAAATTAATTAAGTTCAAAAATTTAATAAAATCTAATAATAATTTTTAACCATCCAAAAAATAATCAAGAAGAAAAAAAATTTAATATTAAAAAAAAATTAATAGCATTAGCGATGGCACTAGCGATGGACTGCTGTCGCCAATAATTTTTAAAAAAATTATTTTAAAATTTTTAAAAAAATTAATATTAAAATTTAATATTTTAATAAAAATTTAATAGTATTAGCAACGACAAATGGGTATTAGCGACAGAAACTGCTGTCGCTAATATCCTGACATGTAAAATAGAGTTTTACCGACCATATTATCGATGGCCACAGTGTCATCGATAATAGTCTGATAAAAAACACCCCTAGATTGTTGGAGAGAAAAAAAATTCTACACTCGTTCTCCTCCTCATGATCCCCTCTTGTTCTCCTCCTTCTCGACTTTTTCCCACTTCACCGATGCCTCCTCTTGACTGATGACGGCCCTCCTCCCCAGTGCATCCTTCTTGACATTTTCCACTCTCTGTGCATCCTCCTTCCCGACATCTCGACTCCACCGGCACCTCCTACACCGTGGCCCCGAGCCTACCACCCTAGCTTTGCCTCCCCTACGGTTGCTCCGATCCCATCGGTGCCTCCTCCACTGGCCCCAAGCCAGCTGCCCCGACCTCACCTCATTTGCGGCCACCCCGACCCCGTCGGTGCCTCTTACGTGAGGCGACCGCCCCAGCTCCACCTCGCCTGCAGCTGCCCTGACCCCATCGGTGCCTTCTATGCCATGGCCCTAAGCCAACAGCCTCGGCCCCACCTCACTTACGGCCGCCCCAACCCCATCGGTCAGATTGTACGGCCCCTATCCCGTCGGTTTCTATCTTAAATTCTCAATACATTGGTATTTTAATTACATATTAATATATGCTTGCTTCTGTCTTGCAAAAGTACTATCGATTAGAAACTCCTCAGGATGAGAAGGCTGGCCGTCAGATCTTTGAGGAGGTGGCCACACGGAGGCTCCGAGATGGCCTCTATACCCTCAGGTAGTCCGCCATCCAGCACTCCGATTCTCAGTCACCATTGGATTGGAGGTCCTTCACAGATCACTAGATACAGATGGACATATGACAGGCCCTCTGCGATCAGTGGAGCAGTGAGGAGTACTCCAGTAGGTGGTAGAGGATCCGGTAGAATTGGATCGTCCAGTAGGATCCGATCAGGCACACGGACAGCTCGGTCAGCACACATATTGTGACAACAGACTAGTAAAAAATCTATACTAAAACTCTTCACTAAAACTATAAAAATTTTAATATATATACTTTAATTAATTTAATTTTATTATTTGTTTATTGTAGACACGGTAGTTAGGTCATCCACTAGACCAGCTGTAGTTGTGGCGGGCCACACATCAGTCTAGGAGGACTGATGACTATTTAGATTCTACATTGTGACAGATTATGGTAAGAACTTCAAACTTTATTTACTAATTAAGTTGTTACAAGATCTGATTTTTATATTAGAACTAATGTATTTCTAAACTATGCAAATGTGTTATGCAGCGTATGTTGCTGAGAGGTATGGCGATAACCCATCTTCTCAGCCCCCTTTGACCTTGAGGGATGGCTCAATACCATCGGAGGGTTGAGTAGGAGCCGGATCATAGGATTCGGCCACAACTTCAACCCTCCATTGGCTTGATACCCTTCAGCATCCTCACAAGCCTCGACGTCCTAGATCTAGAGTGATACACACATGGAGGAGGTTGTGTAGAGGCTTCTGAGCCAGTGACCTCAGAGCCTCTTGGATGCCATCTGCGATACACTCATGGAGCTTCTTTAAGATCCGCAACTATGCCACCAACTGGGCTCATCATCCTAGCCATCACATCAGGTAATTATATTACTAAATTCTTTTGCTTGTTTTAAGTTTTCATATTTAGAAGCTTCATATATTTAGGTTTGAGTCCGAAAAAGAGATCTAGGGGCTAAAAATTTAATTCAACCATCCAATCGATGAGTTGGGGGTGTCTATAGCTCTGTATCACCGAATGAAATGTGTAGGAATAATCTGTTTGAAAATCGAAGAAGTATATCAAAAAATACATCTCCATATCGAAAGATACATCTTCATATCGAAACTTACTAATATTGTTTTATTTTTTTTGTTACGGGATGCTGGGACATTCGGCTCTCATCTACTAGCTACTGGAGAGGAGCAAGAGGAAGAGGAGGCGGATGATGATGAGGATCGAATCTGATTTTTTTTATATATTATATTTTTTTGATACTGCTTGTAAAAAAATTATATAATTTATATTTTTAATATAATATAATTAATTTTTAATTTTTGATTATCATATTATCTTTAAATTTTAATTATAACAAGTATTAGAAATCATAATTCATTATGATTAATTAAAATAGATTTAAAAAAATATTATCATTAATTTTTTTAAAAAATAAAATTAATTATTAGCAATAATATTAGCGATGAAAAATGTCATTACTAATACTTATTAGTGGCTAGGCCTACAAATGGGTTGGGTCTGACTGGGTCTTAAGTGATCCCGATCCGATCTGATTTTTTGATTGGATCTTGATATTGGACTCATACCCATCTCAATAAAAAATTAGGTTGGGTCAGGTTAGGTCCATAGCCAAATTTATTAACCCATTGGATCATTCAGATTAGGTCAGGTCCATATATAACCCTGCCCCAATCCATGAAATATAGATCCGATTCAGGTTCGATTTAGATCGGATCAGATTATGGATTTAATTTATTTGAAACCTACCATCAGTGAATACTAATACTAGATAACAATTAAGAAAGGCCTCTTTTCTTTTTTTCCTCCAATTCTCCAACTATAGCTTCTAATAATTAATTGTATTAGATAGCAGAGAGAAATAAGCGATTTTTGAGAAGAGTCAAGATTTCAGAAGTCTACATAAAAGAAGAAAAATAAAAAAAATATGAATTTTATATAATGATATAATTATCCCAATCTAAAATATCATACATGGAGAATACTTGTATATAATTAAAAATGAGATCGCATATACTATGGATGACACAACATCTGTGCACATTAGAGCATGCTCTAAAATTTCTTAAAATCAACAAAACAAAGTTGGAATTCAAGAAACCCTTTTATTTTTGTACCTCATGACACAGTAAACATAAACTAGAAGGTTTAGAAAATTGAGCCCAGCAAGAAATCAGAAGAAGTAATTGAGATGCCCTTCATTTAAGTTATCAAGAATCCATTCAATCTTTTCTCCTTGGGTTGTTATAGATGTTATAAGTCAAAATAAAAGAACTGAAGGATTTTAAAAAATTTTAGTTTTGGAGAGTTTTAGTTTAGGAATCAAATGGGAAAGATCGAAGGGTTTGAAAAATTTTGGCCCAAACCCAAACCCTTATTTGGGTGAGTCACTCAACTGGGTTTGGATCCTATATTTGGGTCCGAATCGGGTCGGGTCGGGTCGGATCAGGTCATGTATCTTAAGATTTAAATTAATCCAAAAATTTTCACGGATCAGGTCGGGTCCAAATTTAAAAAATCCAGATCCGATCCAAAAAAGAGAATGGATCTAATTTTTGAACCCAACCCGATTCCATGGGTCTTTTAAATGGGTTCAGATTGGATCTAACCAGATCGGATCAGGTCAGATCACGAATTAAGCCGACCCATTTGCAGCCTTATATAGTGGCGGCATTAGTGACGATAATGTCATCACTAATATTTTTAAAATTTTTTTATTTAATTTAAATATTAAAAAATTAGAGATGACATTGATGAAGGCATTATTGATCTCTAATAATTATTAACGATGGTATTAGCCATGAAAATACAATCGCTAATATTTTTTTAAAAAAATTATAAAAAATTAATTTAAAATTTTAAAAATAATTAATGATAAAAAAATTTTATTACTAAAACCATCGCCAATAGCCTTATTAGTGAAGGCTAGGATTTTCATCGTCAATAAGAATATTTAACGATCAAATTTTTATAGATTGACTGTTACAATGGAATTAATGATGGTAAGATTATTAGCGATGACATATGGACTATTAGTGACGACAACTAGCTGTCGCTAATAGTCTAAATTCTTATAGTGGAGGAAGCTCACTTTGGTGCGAATTTGAGGATAGGGGTGGCAATCGGATCAAATATGATTGGATCCGATATAGATCAGGTTAAAAATTCATTAACTCAAATTTGACCTATTTAATGAATAGGTAAATTGACCCATCCATATAACCCATTTATTAAATAAGTTAAATAGACTTAATGGAGTAGATTAAATAGATCATAAATATATGAAGTAGGTTATAAACAAGTTAAATGGATCAGATCAAAACCCATCTTATTATTAAATAGATCAAAATGGATTAAACAAATTAAAGGTCTATACCTAAACCCAACCCATTTAATAAATAGGTCTAGATGGATTGATCCGTTTATGACCTAGACCCATTTATATCCAACCCAAATCTACTTACAGTGGATGTTCATAGGTTGGAAGTATTTATTAATTACTTAATTCAAAAATATTAACTAATTACTAAATATTTTGTCATCTATTATGGTCTCCAATTGATCCAATTGGGAAAAAAATGGTTTACACTAGGTTTGATAATTCTTCTGGTTCATTGGTCATTAATTTAATATGTGTATATCTTTTAAAAATATTTAAAAATTAGTACTAGTTCAGTCAATATTTTCAAATAGCTCCTAGTTTGACAAATTAATTACCAAGATTTCTAGATACTATAATGTTAATTCTATAGTTATATGCATATTATAGTTTTGTTGTATTTTGTTCTGGTAACAAACATATGGAGATTTTACAAATTAATAGTGACATCTAATTTTCACCTTCAAAAATAATGTTATAATGCTTAATTGTAAAAAAGAATGGTAACCTTAATAATAAGGCTTTGAAGAATATTATTGATGGAAAATATATCATTTGTGAGAAAATCTCGATAATGTACTAGAATTTTAATAATTAACAATGACGACTAACTTGAATCCTCATAAATAGGATACTTTTAGAGTAAATTTTGTATCCTTAGCGATGTATCCAGTTACAAATAATATACTTTTTATGTGGGCATGGATTCATTCATCACTAGTTAATTCATATAAAATTGGTGCCAAAGTTACCCTTTACAAACATAATATTAGTGATACACAAATTTAGTATTTGTGATAGATTTTAATTTTAATCATAAATATAGTATAATTTTGATAATTATTAGTAATGGCTGCCTTTCACTCTCACTAATAAGGCTTTGAACAATATTATTGATAAAAAAAATATATTATTTATGAGGAAATCTTAATGTAGTTGGTAATGTATTGAGATTTTAATGAATTAACAATGACGACTAACTTTGGCCCTCATAAATAAAATATTTTTAGAATAAATTTTATATTTTTGTAACGTCTGATTATAAATAATATACTTTTTATGAGGGTATGGTTTCATTTATCACTAGTATATTGGTATAAAATTGTTGCCAATACTTTTTTCCAAAAAAATAATATTTGTGACAAAAAAATCTAGAATTTGTGACAACATTTCAAGATAATCATCAATATCTTAAGATCTTGATGACTAATAATGATGAGTGAGTTTTGTCATCATAAATAAAGCTTTTTGTGAAGATGTTAGGGCTCCCTCACTATATTTTGGTCACAAATGAATATGTTATTTATAAGAAAATCTTAATGTAGTCAGTAATGTATTGAGATTTTAACGATTAACAATGACTAACTTTGGCCCTTGTAAATAGGATACTTTAAGAATAAATTTTATATTTTTAGTGACATCTGGTTATAAATAATATACTTGTTATAAGGGCATGGATTCATTCATCACTAGTATATTAGTATAAAATTGGTGCCAATGCTTTCCTAAAAAAAATAATATTTATGATGAATAAATTCAATATTTGTGACAGCATTTCAAGGTAGTCATCAATATGCTAAGATCTTGATGACTAATAATGATGACTGAGTTTTGCCATCATACATAAAGTTTTTTGTAAGGGTCCCTCAGTATATTTTGGTCATAAATGAATATGTTATTTGTGAGAAAATCTTAATGTAGTCGGTAATATATTAAGATTTTAATGATTAGCAATGATGACTAATTTTGGCCCTCATAAATAAGATACTTTCAAAATAAATTTTATATTTTTAGTAACATCAATTATAAATAATATACTTTTTATGAGAGCGTGGATTCATTCATCCCTAGTATATTGGTATAAAATTGGTGCCAATGCTTTTCTCCAAAAAAATAATAAATCTAATATTTATGACGGTATTTCAAGACAGGCACCAATATGTTAAGATTTTGATGACTAATAATGATGACTAAGTTTTGCCATTATAAATAAAGCTTTTTGTGAGGGCGTTAGAACTTTCTCACTATATTTTGGTCACAAATGAATATATTTTTTGTAGTGAAATTATTCTCGCCCTTGTCACCTCAACATGATAACTCTGACTTTACTTCCATGCTCATTTAGTGGTCATCTTGAATGACTAGCCATTGAAAGCCATCTTGCAGAGGCCTGATACTTCATGGTGAATAGGAAAATGGGTGATTGATCTCAATAAGTTCGACATTGATTATCAACCCCAACCTAATATAAAAGCCCAAATCCTGGCAGACTTCATTACTGAAAATATTATCTCCAAGGAGGAATCAACACCAAAAACATCCCAAGGGATAGGGAGACAGACCCCAATGGATCTTGTACGTCGTTGGGGCCTCCAATTCTCAAGGTAGTAGAGCTTGGATGGAGTTGTGACTAAATACGCACTATGATTCAGTTTCAATTCCTCTAATGTTGTGACTAAAATGAGGTAATAATCACTGGCCTTAGCTTTGCCAAGGAGCTCGGGGTGGAATGATTTAGGATCTTCACTGACTCCAGTTGGTTGTCGGCCATGTATGAGGAGAATACAAGGCCTGGGAACCAACAATGATCAAATATTTATAAAGGCTCAAGGAGTTATCCTCAATTTTCAAAAAAATTCAAAATTCAGCATATATCGAGGATTGAAAATGTCCAGACAAACCTACTATCCCGATTAGCCACCTCAGGTTATAATGAGCTCAACTAAAGAGTTCTCTTCAAGCATCTGAAAAAACCAAGCATCGAGGGGCCACCCATGGTCTTGCAGGTCGACCATATGTCAAGCTAGATGGACCCACTTGTAAGTTACCTTGTCGATGATGTCCTCCTTATAAACCCCTTTGAGGCTCAGAGGATCAAATGATAGGGCCCCAGTATATTTTTCTTAAAGGGAAGCTATATAAAAGCTCATACTCACTGCCCTTACTCAAATGTCTACGGCCATCCGAAGTCGATTATACTCTTCAGGATATGCATAAAGAGATCTATGGAAATTGCTTGGGGGATAGATTGCTGGCCTACAAAGTACTCCAACAATGATACTATTGGCCTACTTTGCAACAAGATATCATAGAACTTGTTAGAAAATATGACCAATGCTAGAGGTATGCCAATATTCAGTGCCGACCTTCACTTGAGCTCACACCAATCTCCATATCTTGAGTATTTTCTCAATGGAGAATTGATATTCTTGGTCCTTTTGCACAAGCAGCTGGATAAAGAAAATTTCTCATTGTCACCATCGACTCTCTCATGAAATGGGTCGAAGCCAAGCCCCATGCACAAAATCATCGAGAAAAAGATTTAGGACTTCATCTAGAAGTTAATTATTTGTTGATTCGAACTCCCTCGAGCCATTATTATCGACAATGGATGATAATTTGATAATATGAAGTTTAAGAAGTTTTGCTCGAAGCTCCACATCGATTACAGACTCATCTCGATTGGACATCCATAATCTAATGGAGAAGTTGAAGTAACTAATCGAACTATATTGTAGGATCTGAAGATAAGGCTAAGCTAAGCCATAGGGCTCTAGATGGACGAACTCTATAGCATCTTTTAGGCCTACCAAATAACTCTTTGGATCTTGATTGAAGAGATGCCCTTTAGCTTTGCCTTTGGCACTGAAGCGGTCATCCCATTCAAAATCGACCTTCCATCAACCTAAGTGGAGAACTACAATGATTAAGCCAATTTCGATCAACTATGAGCAAACCTTGATCTATTAGAAGAAACAAGGAAGTGAGCTTGGATCAAAATGATGTTGTACCAATAATGAATAGCTCGCTACCATAATGCCAGAGTCGAATTGAAGGTCTTCTGATCTGGAGACTTCGTGCTTCAATGAGCTGAGGTATCCAAACCTACCAAATAAGGCAAGCTATCTCTAAATTGGGAAGGTCCATACTAGATCTCGAAGGTTGTTTGACCAGGAGCCTATAGACTTGAAGAGCTAAATGGCAAGACCTTCCTTGAATTTGGAATGCTGAAAACCTAAGGATCTACTATCAGTAAGCTTCCAAGCTTGTATTATTGAAAAATCAATAAAATATATATTGTTCTTTTCAATTCTCTTTCAGGTCTTTTAGAAAAATTTTGTAAGTAGTTGAAATTGGATCAAACTGATCTAGAGATACCCTAGTCCTAGTTGGGACCTCTAAGTAAAAGACTAGAGATGCATCTACTATATGGAGACATCTGGACTCCAGCTTGGACCTCATCAACTAGGCTGACGGACTGACCTCTCGGAGATATCCCAGCTCTAGTTGAGACCTTCAAATATGTCCAACACTGACACTAGAGACACCGAGGTTCTAGTTTGGACCTCTTTGATTAGGTCGGCGGATCGATCTCTCAGAGGTATCTTCACTTTAGCTAGGACCTCCAAATATGTGGTCAACCAATACCGATGCAAGAAGATATCCTGATTCGAGTTAGAACCTCCAAACTCGAGATCAGAAACTGACAACCTTGAAAGCCCTGGCTGAAAGTCGATTTCAGATTCGACATGATCGATGACAATCTTAGACTTGACCTCAAATCTAGGTACTGCTTCAAAGTGACTTGTGACTATGCGAGGGCCCTAGCTTCTGCTAGAAGACCCATCTCAAAAAAATCCGACAAGGGCTATTTCGACAACAAGCTACCAAGAGCTAAATCTACTTCATCCAAATCGATGACAAGCCCTAAAGGGCTAAATCAAACTTCTCAATGACAAGCCCTAAACCTACTTTGGCTACAAGCTAAGGGTTCGACTACAATCTCAAAGATTTGAACAATGCAAGCAACAATGAAGTGAAGAAAAATGAAACTCATTTCCTTAACAAAATGACTCTTGTTGTAGCTACTTTGATTATAAGTTTGAAGCACAAAGGAGGATGAAAAGATACATAATTAAGGAGCTTCTTTGGTAGGAGATACGATCTTGACTTCGATCTTAGGAACCATGTCGGGGAGGATTCTTAGCTACTAGGGCCTATCCTGATCCATAGTTGCCTAGGTTATATATCCAAGAAACTATAGTTTCTACATGTCCAGAGATGATTGGTACCACTAGGCTAACTCAATATTATAATTTACAGCTGATGCTTTGCAAAAGCATCAGTTGCAGTAACAAGCTTAGTGGCTGGTGTGGCTATTGAAGTAGAGCTAAAGTTTGCCCCACCCCCCTTAGCCTCATCTTTTGGATTTATCTCTAGTGGTGTTGTTGAGGTAGGGACAACATTCGTCCCATCTTCCTCTGTCTCATCCATCCTACATGCCATTGAGGGAGTGGCATCAATATTTGCACCAACTTCTTTTGTCTTGTCTTCACTCTCCTTGAGATCCAAGGTGCTTTGATCGACTTCGGGGAAGAGCCGAGCTACCTATGCCCTATAGAGATCGAAGCCCATGATGAAGGCCAAGGCTGAGCCCTCTGTAATCTCTACCTCAAAATTCTCTAAGGCCTTGTACTCCTCCATAGCCTAAAACTTGATGTCGGTGATAGCCGATGATCTCTCCTCAGTTGCCCTCTCCTTGCTTGCCATGAGCTCCTCTTCAACCGCCCTCCAAGCTGCTGCCAAATATCTCACCAGCTCGATGACCTTCTCCTGTTGGAAGTGGGTCACCGTCCTCTCATAGGCAGCTTGCCCCTTGAGGATCCCCATTAGATCACAGATCTATTGGAGCTCGGACAAGACCCGAGAAGCCTTCTCGTCAACAGTCTGGGCTTGGGCTTTAGCAGCTTGGCCTCCATCCTCCAACTCTCACTTCAGTGTGTGAAACCCCAAAATTCCCTTGTTGAGTACGATAAAGTCATACATTTGCTACAAAAGGAAAAAGACAAAATATCAAGTCATAGAGGTTGGAAAAGATCATAAAAAATAAAAGAGAGAAGGAAAGAAAACTTACCCAGAGGAGTCCTAAAAAGCCTGAGCTCACCACCTCCTCGATGCGGTAGAATTTACTCACTAACCAGTCCACCAGCAGGAGGATCATTTGAATCAGCTTTCGAGCAAACTAAGCATCTCAAAATCTAAAGTTAGATCTCCAGACCACCTTCATCAAAGCCATAAGCTCCTCCTCGGTCCAAGATGAGGAGGGCCTAACCCCGGCCCATGCTGCAATAGTGGTTGGGATAGATAAGGATGATGTAGTCCATGGTGCTAGAGTCAGCACCAAAAGAGGAGAACGCCACGATGGATAGCCGGATTTTGAGCCCAGCCCATTCTTAGAGAGGTCGGCCTCTACAATAGCAAACATAAATGAGAGCGCGAGAATACATCTTTTTTTATTCTATAATTAGTTTTTCTTTATTTATAATAAATATGTATTTTTTTTTCTCACAGAGAACATTTATAATTATGCTTAGTGTTGGGGAATCCCCACCGACCGACTTACGGTCGAAGGGGCCGACCGATCGACTGGCCGACTCTGATGGCCGACCGACCGACTGGCCGACCCCGACGGACGACTCTGACTGGCCGACTCTGACGGCCGACCGACCGACTGGCCGACCCCGACGGATGACTCCGACTGGCCGACTCCGACCGACTTACGGTCGAAGGGGCCGACCGACCGACTGGCCGACTCTGACGGCCGACCGACCGACTGGCCGACCCCGACGGACGACTCCGGCCGACCGACCGGCCGACCGACCGACTGGCCGACCGACTGACTGGCCGACTCTGACGGCCGACCGACCGACCGACTGGCCGACTCCGGCCAGGAAGTCTGATGGCCGACTCTCGCAACATGCCCGGCTGACCATCGGAGGGGCCCGAATCTCGACCCGACGCCACACAGCTAGCCACCGACCTAGGGTCGGTCGACTCCTCCAACCGCCGTACAGCCGCCAGACCTTGCCAGCTCTGACACGGACATGCGGCATGGCTACCTGGGGGCATTGTCCCGCCGAGGGCATTGTCAACCCTGGTGATTTGACAGTCGCGCGGCGACGTGACACTTTCACGGTGACTCTGACAGTCCACAGTGAGTTGACAGTTCCTCACTTGTCCGCGCCATTAATGACGGCACCATACTGTGCTCCACTATATATACCGGGGAAGGCAACAGTGCAAAGGATCGATCCGCCCGTCTCTCCCACATACGCAGGCTCGCTCCTCTCTCTCACCCTCTCTCTTTCTCAGAGCTCTCTGTCTGCATTTCACTGTTGCCCAGTCACCTCTCTGACTTGACCGTCGGAGGGTCCCCGTCGGAGCCGCCTCCGGTCAGTGCGGACTTCCTTTTGCAGGTGCACGCTTCCCGACGATCGGGCGATGAGGCGATTGGCCGCAACAGATTGGCGCGCCAGGTAGGGGTCGGCATGACAAAGACAAGAGCTCAACGATCGAGAGTCACTGGGTTGGCCAGGCGCTCTTCCCGCCGGGAAGAGGCCTCCCCGCCACCACCGGCGGCGGAGCCTAGCTCTCCGCGCCCTGCAGTGACCACGGAGGCCCAGATTGCGGCCATCGTACGGCAGATGACCGTACTGACCGACGCAGTCAAAAGCCTCCAGCAGCAACCGGCGGCCCGACCTATGCCCTCCAGGAGCAGCCGCCGACGCCCGAGTCGATCTCCGTCGCCTCCGCGCGAGCGCCTGCTACGGCACTCCCACGGAGAAGAGGAGGGACGACCATGGCGCGACGACCGACGGTCCCGGCGGCCCTCTCCCTCCCCGTTGGAACGGGCAAGGAAGGAGAAGCGGCCGCGCACGCCGTCGGCCTCCCTCTCAGAATCCTCCGGAGACTCCACTCCTGGGGTCTCCCAGCATCGACGAGCGGACGACTACGAGCGACGGTTTGAGGAAATCGACCGTCGACTCATCCAGTTGTAGATGGACGGCCAGAAGTCTTCGAACGACGTCGACTTCCAGACCGTCCAACCTCTCTCCCGACTCATCCTCGACGAACCGATCCCCAGTCGGTTCAAGATGCCGCACGTGGAGTATTACGACGGCTCCACCGACCCAATCGACCATCTGAAAAGCTACAAAGCTCTCATGACGATTCAAGGGGCAACCGACGCTCTCCTTTGCATCGGCTTCCCCGTCACGCTCCGCAAAGCTGCCAGGGCCTGGTACTCCGATCTTCGATCGGAAAGTATCCACTCCTTCGGGCAGCTCGAGCATTCCTTCGTGGTCCATTTCAGCACCAGTCGGAAGCCGCCACGGACGTCGGACAGCCTTTTTTCTCTCAAACAGGGGGAAAATGAGACGCTCCGACACTTCGTGACGCGATTCAACGCGGCCACGCTTGAGGTCCGGGACCTCAACGAAGACATGGCAATCTCAGCCATGAAGCGGGGGCTGAGGGCGTCCTGATTCACCAACTCCCTGGACAAAACCCTCCCCCGAACATACGCCGAACTGCTGGAGCGTGCGTACAAGTACATGCGCGCGGACGAAGGAGCTTCCGACCGGCACCTGACTTAAGGCATGGGCCGAAAAGAAAAATGGAAGAAAGGTCGGGCCCATGCTGAACCCAGCAGGCCCTCCACCGATAGACGGGCCTTGCCCCGACGATGGAGTCCGAGACCGACGCATCGCAGGTATGACTCCTACACCCCTCTCCCCGCTCCTCGTGCACAGATCCTGATAGAGATCGAAGGAGCGGAGAATCTACGACGGCCTCGGCCTCTGAAGGCAAAAGGCTCCGACCAACATGGCCGATCATCGATCGCCGAATTAACGGCTGGATCATCGATCGCCGAAATCGACGGCCTCGACCTCTGAAGGCAAAAGGCTCCGACCAACATGGCCGATCGTCGATCGCCGAATCAACGGCTCGATCATCGATCGCCGAAATCGATGGCCTCGGCCTCTGAAGGCAAAAGGCTCCGACCAACATGGCCGATCGTCGATCGTCGAATCAACGGCTCGATCATCGATCGCCGAAATCGATGGCCTCGACCTCTGAAGGCAAAAGGCTCCGACCAACATGGCCGATCGTCGATCGCCGAATCAACGGCTCGATCATCGATCGCCGAAATCGACGGCCTCGGCCTCTGAAGGCAAAAGGCTCCGACCAACATGGCCGATCGTCGATCGCCGAATCAACGGTTCGATCATCGATCGCCGAAATCGATGGCCTCGGCCTCTGAAGGCAAAAGGCTCCGACCAACATGGCCGATCGTCGATCGTCGAATCAACGGCTCGATCATCGATCGCCGAAATCGACGGCCTCAGCCTCTGAAGGCAAAAGGCCCCGACCAACATGGCTCGATTGCCGATCGCCGAATCTATGACTCCGTCATCGGCCTGATCGACGAATCGCCGAACCAATTGCTCAATCTACGTCTCGATCGTCGAGGACATATCGGATTCTACGACGGAGATCGAAGGAGCGGAATATCTACGACGGCCCCCACCTCTGAAGGTAAAGGGCTTCGACTAATGCGGCTGGCTAACTTGCCGACTTAGCTTCGACTAAGAAAGGCAAAACGCCAAGACGACCGCAGTCGTATTCGCGACATACCGATCTGGTCACGACCGATCGAAGGATATTCGGCTTGCCACCGTTTATCATACATCCCGACGCATACGTCCGACCAAGGGCTGGACAATGGATATTCGACTTGCCATCGTTATCCTATCCGAATACGTCGGATGCTACTCGACTATCAGATTCTGCAGAATGATCGTGTCGACGAGCAACGTTCGGAGGTTGGCCGACCTCCGACCCGACGTGCATGCTCGACCTACAGTCGGGACGACCGATATTGGATTGTTCGTTGATGTGATCGCCAAAGTCGGGGTAAGAAAAGACGGAAAATCACTCCTTTCGTCCGAAGCCGTCGCCCACGTGTTCACGCGAGCCAACACGACATCGGGCTCAGGAGTGGAGGGGGGCAACTGTTGGGGAATCCCCACCGACCGACTTACGGTCGAAGGGGCCGACCGACCGACTGGCCGACTCTGACGGCCGACCGACCGACCGACTGGCCGACTCCGGCCAGGAAGTCTGATGGCCGACTCTCGCAACATGCCCGGCTGACCATCGGAGGGGCCCGAATCTCGACCCGACGCCACACAGCTGGCCACCGACCTAGGGTCGGTCGACTCCTCCAACCGCCGTACAGCCGCCAGACCTTGCCAGCTCTGACACGGACATGCGGCATGGCTACCTGGGGGCATTGTCCCGCCGAGGGCATTGTCAACCCTGGTGATTTGACAGCCGCGCGGCGACGTGACACTTTCACGGCGACTCTGACAGTCCACAGTGAGTTGACAGTTCCTCACTTGTCCGCGCCATTAATGACGGCACCATACTGTGCTCCACTATATATACCGGAGAAGGCAACAGTGCAAAGGATCGATCCGCCCGTCTCTCCCACATACGCAGGCTCGCTCCTCTCTCTCACCCTCTCTCTTTCTCAGAGCTCTCTGTCTGCATTTCACTGTTGCCCAGTCACCTCTCTGACTTGACCATCGGAGGGTCCCCGCCGGAGCCGCCTCCGGTCAGTGCGGACTTCCTTTTGCAGGTGCACGCTTCCCGACGATCGGGCGACGAGGCGATTGGCCGCAACACTTAGGAAGCGAAACAAACAGCCACGATGTAGCAAACAGACCCACGTCCAATACACGACCGCTCATATATATATATATATATATATATATATGTATATATATATGTATATATATATATATATATATATATGTATATATATATATGTATATATACTAGTAGCAGCAGCAGCATATGACGAGACTTTCTCAAGTAGTCCAAGTGACCTTCACACGGATCTCACCGTACTGGCCAGAAATATGCTTCTGCGATGTACCGGAGAGTTGAGCAGGGAATTCCGCAGTGCCCTTGGCAATCTCATCGTCGGGAGAAGCATCCCTGTCGCGATCATACAGATCCGCTCTAACTATGAGGGAGGACTCGAGTGGCACGGCTACTACGGATCTCGACAATGGGATGTGCTTCCCAGGACTTACCTCTATATCCTCATCCGACTTCCTCCAGAAGAGCACACTTTCACCCACGCCATTGCGAGCGAAAAGCCGTCCATAGACATCGGCGGGGTCTTCTCCATCTCCGTTTATGAGCGTAACCTCGACAGTGGCCTGCGCCGCATCACTTAACACTGCGTAGCTCACCGTCACCGAGCCGTACTTGCCATCAACATCGTGGAATAAGAGCTTGTCGTACACGTTGGTGGTGTGGAAAACGTTCCACGAGATCTTCCCGTGGCTGACCTCATCGTCCGGAGACGGATCAGCGTCCCTATCCATGAGAGCCACATCGATGGTGAAGCTCCCATAGGCCGAGATGGCTCGAGCTGGGCCAGTGAGCGAAGCATTCTGGCCCGGGTGGATGGACTCGTAATGGCCCTTTGACCTTGTCCGTGTGTAGAGGTATTGGGAACCCAGCCCGTCGGTGACTTCGATCGTGCCGTAGAGCTCGCCCGGGTCCTCTTTGTCGATGTCGTTGACGCGCACCGCGAACACCTCCACCAGTGGTCGCCCGAGAGGACACTGTCCATCGTCGACGGTGGCGGCCATGTACGGAATCCTTACGCGTCTGGTGCATAATGCCAATAAGATGCCGAGCACGGCAGCCGCCTGCTCGGCGGTCCGTATTCCCATAGCATTGGGTTGCGGAAGTCGGAAGCGACCCTCGGGATCGGCATCGGCGCGCAGCAATGCGGAGGAGAGGTCTTGCCAGCCGTGCTCTAGTGCCAGCATCCAGTCAGGGGGCGGCGAACTTTCGCGGAATCTGGTAGCCAAATGGTGAGAGATACGCTCGAATCTAATCGATTCGCATATCATCTGGATCACGATGATCAGTGACCGCGCCCTCTCCTGGCCACTTGTGGGGGTAGCGAGCAGGTTTACGGCAGTGATGAGTTGCTGCTGGCCAAGGTTTATGCGCTCCATTCTGTGTCGCGCAGCACGTTGCAGGTCATCGTAGTCACCATCGAAGCCCAGGAAGGTGGATCCGGCAATTAGATGCGGAGAAGGATTACTCCCGAACTCTAACCACTGCTCAGAATTCTCGTTTCGATAGCCATCCAAGTAGAGGTTGTCCCGCCGGATCCTGAGCCTGATCGCGTGAGATCCGGTTCGCAGCACGATGTCGAACCATCTGTTAGGTGGAATGTGCTGAGGGGGAAGCACGGGACGATTGTGTGAATAACTCGCCCGTAATGTATTGCGCAAGCGCTGAATCAATTGCGCGTAACCCCTATGCCCTTCATCTTCCACGTTGAACTTCTCCTCGAATTCAGCCATTAACTTCCGCTGCCACTGCTGCTACTTTCAAACTGGCTGCTGATCGATATTTTGATTGCCTCCTGAGATGAGATGAAGCTGAAGCCCCTTTATAGCCAAGAGCACATTCCTTACGTACGTGGTCTCCCCTTCATCAAGCGCTAACATATTCGAACGGGACAAAATAGGACCAACATTACATATTGCACTGGATGCATGCGAAGGAGATGCATGTTTCGAAATAAAAGAAGAATACATTACAACTAGACAAACTAAGGCCAGCATCATTGTATTGGATAAGTACGAAATATTTTTCTTGGGTTCCGCATACAAGAACAATATGTTATAACTGTTGGGGGGTAATATCATAACATTCCGAAGATATGGGGACACTTCGGCCATATTAAGTCACACATCATCGCTGATCTATACTTCGGATTGCCGATCTACAGGAAGGAAGCGAGAAGTCTACAGAGGACCCCTCCACCTTTGGCCGAAGATCAAGTGACCGATGAGGAGTCCTTCCAAGGTCCCTTTCATCTCTGATTGAAGGCCAAGGGATCGGTGAGGAGTCCTTCCGAGGTCCCCTCTGACCAAAAGAGGTCCCTTCCATCTCCAATTGAAGGTCAAGGGGTTGGTGAAGAGCTTCTCCGAAGCCACCTGGACAAGAAGCGTTCCGTGGGTGACAACAACAGTCGCCGAATCCAATGCCCGTTGCTGAACCCCCCATCAGCTACTAATCTCAATGTTAGCCATCGACCCTAGTTCCAGACTGACCCCAAGTTCGGTTATCAATTCAGGCTTTGCTCACGGACCTTAACCTCGACCACATATATGGAACCACCCGCCAAAACGAACTCGATCCAGGGATCTCGCCTCTTTTCAAGTTCGAAATAGTCCAACTGGCCCCATGGTGGATAAGGCAAGTAGGTGGATAAGACAGGTATAACTACCACATCCCAAAAATTCTGGTCCCAAATTCCACCATTGCACTCTCGAACTGGTCAGGATGAACCTGAAATGTCGCCCTTAAATGGCTCCCACCTCTATCTACAAATGGAGACCCCCAAGAGACCCTCGAGGTACGTATACTATTCTCTTGTGCACACTCTTTTTCTCTATTTCTTGAAATTTGACTTGAGCGTCGGAGGATCAATATCGAAGCCATCTCCATTCAGAACTTATTTTGCAGGTCACTCCTCAAGAGGATGAATCTCAGCCCCAGTCGATTCGAACAAAAGTCGGATTTCAGTAGCAACAGATTGGTGCTAAAAAAAAAGATATTTTGCCCATTTTTGAAAAAGAGCATATCATCCATCATCATACCACTGCGGAAAGCCTCTTCTGGATGATTTAGGAGATCCGCCACCACTGTCGCTCGCATGGTCGAGGGCACCAATGAGAGTCACATGATGATGTTATGGCCGGCACCCCCACTTTAACCACCACAACCTACCCAAGGAGTAAGCCAAGACTAGTTTGCTATGCTGGTCGATCAAGTATGGAATTGATAGCAGCGGTCGATGACAACGACAACTAAGTCTAGCACAGGTAGTGCCCCTACAATATCCTCCTCGATCTCACAGCAAAGCCTGAATCGGGCAAGACAAACTAGGCTGAGTCAATCTTAGAGTCATGAGTGCAGGAGATGTTCACCTACCCCTCATCCTAGGAAGGACTCCACCCGAGGTGGTTGCCAACTACCATATGGAGGTCCATACAGTCCACAACAGTGACATGGATCGAAAGTTCTAAGAGATGAATTGTAGGATTGAGGCCCTACAGCATCAGGTTGCAGAGTGGGGTGACCCAGCTAGTTTCTGCCTTGATCCACCTTTCATAGAGGGGATCATGCGGGAACCATTACCTGTGGGTTTCAAAGCACCTCAATTAGAGGCCTATGATGGGTCCGCAGACCCCATTGACCATTTAGAGAGCTTTAAAGCTCTCATGCTTTTGCACGATTTCAGTGATGCGATCCTGTGTCGAGCCTTCCAAGGAAGGTGGTGCGGGATTGGTACTCCAATTTGAAGGCCCGCTCCATCCATTCTTTCAACCAGATGAGCCAGATGGTCATTGCCCACTTCGTCACTAGTAAAAGGTTGTGTCGACTGTCGGCATCCCTTGTTCATATTTAGCAGAGGCAAGGAGAGTCGATCTAAAAGTACATTGTTTGCTTTAATACGACTGTTCTTGAAGTTTGCGACTTAGATCAGTCGATCGCCATGTCTGCTTTTCAAGGGAGACTCTAAAAGAACTCACTCCTCTATTTTTTAGAGAAGAAGTATCCGTATGATTTTCGTAGAGATGATAGAACTAGCAGAAAAGTATGCCCAGATGGATGAGGCTTTCAAGAAGTACAGGACCTCATCCAAAGTTCTAACCGAGGGGGACAAGGACCTCAAATTGCCTACGACCTCAAAAAATCAAGATAGGAACCATCTGAGGTCAAGGACCCCACCTCGCCATTGATCCCGGATGCCACCATAGATTCGAAGACCTAAAAGTCTATCCAAACAGCACCGCTCGCCTTCGAGACCTTGATCTCCACAAAGGAGGTTCACTAATTACACCCCTCTGAATGCTTTGAAAGCTCAAGTCCTTATGGAAATTCGAGAGCAGCTCCCCAGACCACCAATGAGGAGGTCCAAAAATCATGATCCAAGGAGTATTATCTCTACCACCACAATCACAATCATGATACTGAAGGCTATATCCAACTCCAAGATGAGATTGAAGAATTTGTTCGAAGAGGAAGGTTATACCACTTCATCCGTAGGATCAGGGAAGGCCCATGCACCCACCTAGGGCACCTAGGCAAGAGGAGCAGCCCCGGTAGGATCGACCTGTAGATAATCAATCAATAGCAGGTATCATCAAGCCATCACCGGGGGGCACCACAATGATGGAACAAGAAACACCTCTAAACCCTCCAAGAACCCATCATATTCGTTGAACAAGATGCTCAAGGAGTTCAGTTCCTGCACAATGATGCGGTTGTTATATCTCTTAACATTACAAATTATGATGTATGCTGTATATTAGTTGATAATAAAAGTTCAGCTAATATATTATTCTATGATGCTTTCTCAAATGAGCATTGACCCTAGTCAGCTAGGCAGACTTGATTCCTGCTTGGTAGGCTTCATCAGAGATGTGGGATCGATCGAAGGGGTCATTACACTCACGATGACAGCTGGACAAGCTCCTCGACAATCCATAGCTCAAATTGACTTCATTGTGGTCCGAGCCCCATCATCCTATAATGCCATTCTCGGATGGTTGGGACTTAACGCACTTCGAGCCATGGTCTCTACCATTACTTAAAGATGAAGTTTCTAATCGAACATGGGGTTGGCAAAGTCTAGGGAGATTAGACCCTGGCCTAGCAATGCTATACCATCGCACTTCATAATATGGGCCCTTTCGAAGTGTACCCGATTGATGGACTAGACATCCATAATGAGCTAACTGAAGAATGCAGGGAGTTGGTGGAGGACCTCGAGATGATCCTATTGAACGATGGGAATGAGGAGCATATAGTGCAAATCGGATCAAACCTAAATTAAGTAACGAAGAAACATCTCATTTCCTTTTTATAGGTGAATATGGATGTGTTTGCCTGAGCCACAGATGATATATCGGGCATCGACCTAGTGGTAATGATGCATCAGTTGAGTGCTAAATCAACATACCGGCCCATCAAATAGAAGAAAAAAAGCTTCACCCTTGAGTGGCAGAAGATGATAGCTAAAGAGGTGGACAAACTACTTAAGGCTGGCTTCATCCGAAAAGTGACTTATCCAGAATAGATCGCGAATATGGTTCTAGTGAAAAAGATGAATGGCAAATGGCAGATCTGCATCAACTTTACTGATCTTAACAAATCATGCCCGAAGGATTACTATCCCTCCCCTTGATTGACCAACTGATGGATGCGACTTTAGGGCATGTACTCATTTTCATGGATACCTTCTCTAGATATAACCAAATTAGAATGATATCTGAAGACAAGGATAAAACTACCTTTATTATTGATCGAGGTCTCTCTTATTACAGAATCATGTCCTTTAGTCTAAAGAATGCAGGTGCAACCTATCAGCATCTCGTAAACAAGATCTTCAAGAACCAAATTGAAAGAAATATAGAGGTCTACATGAATGACATATTTGTCAAAAGTAGAACCTCGCAGACCCATGTTGATGACCTCGAAGAGACCTTCACCACTCTTCAAAAGTACTAGATGAAGTTAAACCCAGCGAAATATGCCTTTGGAGTCACTTCAGATAAATTTCTGGGATTCATGGTATCGAGTAGGAGAATCGAAGTGAATCCCAAAAAGATCTGGACCATACAGGAGATGAAGCCGTCGAAGACCATAAAAGATATTCAGTGCCTTATCGATAAAGTTGTGGCATTAAACCGGTTCGTATCCAGATCAACGAAGCATTGCTTGCCCTTCTTTTGAGTCTTAAAGCAACCAAAAAATATTTAATGGACCGAAGAATGCTAGTGTGCATTTGAAGAGCTGAAGAACTACCTCGGCTCTACACCACTTCTTAGTATGCCGAAGCCTAATGAAGAGCTTTATTTGTACTTAGTAGTCTCTTCAGTTGCTATAAGTGCAATGCTGGTCTAAGAGCAAGACAAAATCCAAAAATCGATTTATTATGTCAGCAGGACTCTCTATGACGTAGAGATCAGATACACCAGGTTGGAGAAGCTCATCTTCACCCTCATTATCGCAACCCAGAGGCGGCTTCACTCTTATTTCTAGGTACATTCTGTTATAATCTTCACCAACCAACCTCTCAAGGCGGTCTTGCATCAGCCCGATACATCTGGCTGACTAACAAAATAGATGATTGAGCTTGCAAAATTTGAGGTGAAGTTTCAACCTCGATCTTTTATTAAAGCCTAGATTTTGGTAGATTTTATCATAGAATGCACTATCCCGAAGGGATGAGAGGAACTCAGGTTACAACAAGAAGAGACCAAACCTAATGAGTAGATCTCTCTCGATGAAATGAATGGGTACTGGGTGTTGGGAAATGTGTCTCAGAAAGCCAATCGTCAAGCTGTTGACGGTTGAGCAACCAAGTAATGTAATTGATTTGTTAATAAATAAAATATATTTGGCATTTTCATCATAAGCTTTCATCTTCAAATGAACTCCGTTGTTATGATGAAGTCCTTAGGACTATTTAGATTCGATAAAGAGAGGATTTATCGATTAGTCTTTAAAATAGTTCATGACTAAATGATAGGCTGTTAATAAAGACGACAGCTTCTATCAAGCATAGGTCGCTGTAGGCCATATGGGTTGGTTGTCCTCTTAACCAAAGAGTGTGGAGACACTGGTATGGCATACAGGTGAGATGTAAGGGTACATCATCATGGAACGTGACCAACTCTAGAGCATTCTACTGTCAAGAATGTCTCTGATGGGATATAGGTATAAGTGTCCCTTAGACCTGAGATCACCTCAGTGACTTGCAAGCAACTCACTGTGCTTTGGTACTGGACTAACTGAATTTCTAATTCAGGAACGTAAGGCTTCTGGGCACAGTCAAGTACTTGCGAAGTCAGAGTGTGATCGAGATGGGATTGACCACTCCAAGAGTTGGAGAAGAATGAGTTGCTGTATTTCAATTTAGCAAAACCTTGGCCAGGGTAATCCATCAGATGGATTTGATATTTTGAAATACAATGTGGACAACCTGATCAGAGTTGACAGTTGAAATCTGGGGTGTCCTATGATCATTTTGGTCAAGGAGATGAATTATATGAAAACTATATCCGCATGGGTTCTAAGGATGTTGTTCTACACATACGACCTATCCGATCGTCGGGTACCATTGCTAGATGGTCACTTCGATTGGTATAGAAATTTATTCCTATGCTACCGGCTTAGGTTCGGACCTATGAGGTCACACACATTAGAGTTCATGATCCGATCGGATAGTTGATCAACGATTAAGAATCGTTCTAGGGTTAAATGATCAATACGATTGACATTTAACCCAGTACAAGTGTTGCAGGAGGATCGATTAGCAATTTGATTGCTAATTGGCTTAATTTGATTAAGTCAATGGACTGAGATTAAGTCTAATTAAATATAATTTAATTATATTTAGTTTGGGCTTGATTGGATCAAGTTCAATTGGTTTATTGGATAAGCCAAGTGCAAGGAAAAACTAATCCTAGTTCAACTAGGACTTGGGTCAATCTAATTTCTAATTTGATTAGAAAATTAAATCAGATTTAAATCTAATTTAATCTGATTAAATTAGATTCTTAATTGGATTAAGACCTATTTTAATTAGGTTGATCTAATTTTGATTTGATTTGGTTTGAAAAACTAAATTAAAACAAGTCATAAGACAGAATCCTAGTAAGACTAGGATTCCACCTTGCGCCACATATGCCTTCTCCACGCCCTCTCTCTTAATTCAACGCCAATCTCCACTTATTTTGTGCGACAAAAGCCCTCTCCCAGATCTCTCCCACATTCACAAAAGGTCTCCTCTCTTCTTTCTTACATGAAAGGTGGTTTGGATCAAATAAAAAAGGAATAAGTTTGGATTTTGAATTCTATGAGATAGAGTTTTAGAAATCCAAAACTCTTTCAATTTTGCACCAAATTTATCCAAACTTTTTTTGGAATTTTCATGGATTTTAGGGTATACATTGTGAACCCTTTGTTAGTGATCCATGCACGAAAATATGAAGGAGGTGCTCAAGAGTTGGGCGTCCCTTAACTTGCCATGTTTGGATAAGCCTTGACTAGGTGTTTGACCTAGACAAGGACTCCATCATATCTCTCTATATAAGATGAGTTTCTTCATGAAATTTTAGAAGAAAATATAGATTTGAGATACCTTTGTGCCATCCAAAAATTAGAGAGAAAAACTTTTGGATCATGGAGATATAAAAGATGCAAGTTAGGATGTCTAGAGAGAAAAACGTGAAGAAGAAGAGGGTCTTCTTCTAGGGTTTTTTAGTTTTCATATCTTTCCTCCCTCCATCTTGAGTTTTCTGAGAGTGTCTCAGATCTAAAACTCCTCCTTCTACTTTTCATCTTTGGAAGAGTCCAAATCAAGAAGAAGAAGGTACCTGATCAACCATCAAAGAAGGATCAGCGCAGTACTAGCATACTGTGCTGATTTCCTGAAGTAGGACTTCTGATCGAGATTCGTGGGCTCATGTGGATGACTCCTAGAGGTTGGACACGTGTGTGGCTTGCAACATCATCCTTAAGCCTGGATCAGCGATGTTAGAGCGTCTAACTTGCAAGGTAATAGATCTGATCTATTGTTTAATATATACATTAGATGTGGTATAAAAATATATTGATATGATCAACATGTAGTTCATGCTATATTTATATATTTTAATTTCTGATTTAATACTATGTAATAATCATGTAATTGGATCTTAGATCTAAAAATTCTCTGATTTTAAAAAATAAATTTTGATTTATTTTAGTCTTCCACTGTATGATCTTGAAAAAGTTTCAAGATCTAACCCTGAAACCCTAGATCTGGTTCCTACAATTGGTACAAGAGCAAGGTTCTTTATTACATGATTATTTGTACATGCTTAGATTATTTCTTAGATTAGATCTAATTTATAATCTGATTATTAAATCTAAAATTAAAATTTTAGATCAATCACGAACTGCAAGGTTGTCCTGCTGTAAGGTTTACCCCTTACAGTGCAAAGGTTGTCCTAGTTTGTGTAGATCTATCTTTAATCATAAATTTGTTAGATATGATCTAGACTAAAATTATAATTTATTAGATTTAAAATATATTTAAATCTGAAATAAAATCTCTTTGTTAATAATTTTTGTGCAAAGAAATTGTTTAAAGTTGAAATTGTTTCAATTACATGAACCTGTTTAGATTAGATCTAAAGTAGTTTCATGTTTATTTCACTTGCACCTTGATTCTGAATCAAACATGCAATATGATTGGTAGAATCATATTGTAAAATTATTTTACAAATATGAAAATTATTTTTTGAAAAGTCGAACCCAACCCTCAGCCCAAAACTTAATTAAGAATTAAGAAGTTGTTTGATTAGGTTCTAGGATTGTGAATTGAAGAACCTAAGACACAAACCATAACACATTGGGTTATTGGGTTAGTGGGAATTAGGTCCATTAATTAGGTTAGACCTATGGTTAGATTAAAGATGGACTTAATTAGAGAATTGACTAAATCTAATCAATTGTTGTCTTAGATTAGGTCAAGGATTCTCTAGATCAATTACAATAGTTGTAGTTGGTCAAGTCCATGTCTTTAACGAGAACCAAATGGACTTGATTCTTGGCTAAGCGGTCTAGCACGAACTGTTAGGTTGATCTAATCGAAACTAATTAAACCAGTTGGTGTCTAAGGTAAATCAGACCGGTGATTTTTAATTGGGAGCCCGCTTACCTGGCCATTTCTGATGGTGTCTAAGGCAAGCTTTGGCAGACCCTCTCACTGATCGAACTTACCTGGCCTCTTGATAAAATTATGTTTTGATCGGATCACTTGACTATTCGAGCTGACCCATGTCAGCTAGGTAAATCAGTGTGACTGATTTAGGTACTCCTAGACCAGCCCTGGTCTCCCTTAAGCTGACTTGGTGAAGCTAATGGGAGGATCATGATAAGTTGGTTCATCTGACTTCATTCTCTATATTATTTAAATCCTCTAAAATTATTAGGTCCTTAAAATGATAAAGTTATGGAGATAACTGAGTCATAGCCTCCCATTAAGGTGTTTGATAATGAGTCCATTAACTCAATAATCATTGCAGACCCAAAGGCCTGGTGCTTGTTGACTAATGGAATTATCACTCATCATATGACGACTTGGAAGTATCTCTCTAATGGTGGTTAGGTGAGCCAACCAAAGTTGGGCTTAATCATTCGTTGGTTAGATACACTAAGTATGATCATGTTAATGGTTGGACCTAATCAGATCCTTACGGTGGAGGCCAAAGCCTACTGATTAGGTTTCTGGGGCAAAATTAAAATTACTAAAAATTATTTAGAGAAATAATTGGTTATGAACCTACCCTTAGATGTACATGGGTTGGCCAACCAAAGTTGGGCTTGTGTGCAGTCTAAGTGGATTCTAGTACCCACTAAGAAATTAGGATAATTCCTCGAATTGGAGGTAGAGGCTATCAATTCGAATAAAATAGTGGGAGAAACCTTTTGATTAAAGTTCAAATCTTTAGGTTTAATGAATCAATTACTAATTAGGTTATGGTTCTCCTTTGTATAAATATGGCCACTTCCCTATCGCTCCGATCATTGTTGGACAATGATAAGTTGGTGGGACCCAACTTCGGTAGCTGGTACCGAAAGTTGAAGATAGTCCTAGAGCATGAATGGATCCTATATGTGATAATGGATCCTGCACCTGAGGAGCCAGCTGTCAATGCACGTGGAACAGTCAGAGACATTTACCAGAAGTGGCTCAGTGACCGGACCACAGTGCGCTGAGTTCAGTTGCAGATTCGAGATAGCTCAGCCAAAGGACATGCTTCAAGTGTTGGAGGATGCCTTTGGCGCACCCGATGACGTGGAGAGGCACAAGACTAGTTGTGCCATCTTCAACACCAAAATGTAGGATGGTGCCTCTATCACTGATCATGTATTGTACATGATCGAGCTGATGGAATGATTGAGCAAGCTTGACTTTCCCTTGCATGAGCAGCTTGGGAAAGATACAATACTGAACTCGCTGCCCAAGTCTTATCTCCCATTCCTCACTCATTATAGAATGACAAAGCCTGAAGTAAACTACCACGGATTACTGGGGTTACTTCAGAACTTTGAGAAGGATCACCAACTTCACAAGGAGTCGGTGAACTTAGTGGGAGGTTCGTCTTCTGCTTCTCGACCTTTTAAAAAAGGAAAGAAGAACAAGAAGAAGAAAGTGAAGAAGGTGCAAGTTCAGGCTGGGACATCATGAAGCAAAAATTTAGTACAGGGGCAAAATGGTAATTTTAAAACTTTTTTAAAATTATTATTTTACAGCGGAATTATTAATTAATCTCATTAATTAATACTAATTAACCCTACACTAGGATCTAAATATGATACAACAGCATGCATTTAAATTTGAAATTCAAATTTGAATCAGTAAACGTTTTACAGTACTGTGTTCAGAACACATCACCTTTTGCGGGTAGTCGATCACCACAATCTGATCACCATCGGAGGGCTCTGATCATCACGTCACAGCCACCCAACTGTCTAGCCTCTGCGGATCATCCACACGAAGCTCCCGTCTGATCAGCTCCTCACGAATGCTAGTTCGTGATTTCACTCTTTTGATGGCAGATGTTGATCGAACTCCTTCGATCGATGTGTGCTGACTTCTCAGATGCTCTGGATCATCTGCATAATTACTTGAGAGGCTGATGGATCTCTCTCTAAAATTTGGTGGACTCACGACACTCGTGGCACACCAATCTCACTTCCCGAACCCTAGGTAGAAACCCTAGGGTACACACCAAAAACCCTGCACCCAATTTTCTCTCTTTTCTTTCTTTTTCTCTCGAAAGGTTTTGGACCTTCACCTTGCGCAGAAGCCTTCCTCACGCCCCAAAGTTTCTCTCCTAATTTTTCTATGCAGGTCCCACCTTTCTCCTCTTTTTAAAACAACATCGAACGTGTCTTATCCGCGTGAGAGGATAAAGACAAGAGGTTACACATTTGAATTCAAATCAAATTTGAATTCAAACGAAAACCAACTTATCCCTATCCTTTTGAGCATGAGAAGAGAAGGGGCGTGGCTCTTTGTGCATGAAAAAGTTTCACAAGAAACCTTTTCTCGTGTAAGTAATGTGGCGCACAAAATGGATAAGGATGAAAGGGCAAGTGATAAGTTATCCATTCAAATTCAAACATGCTTTGAATTTGAATGGCTAACTAATTAATTTATCCATCCATATGGCGCACAAATGAGGACATGGGGAAGGGTTTTACGTGAGAAAAATTTCACGAGAAGTTTCTTCTCGTGAATTCAAATGGGTGCAAGGAAGTTGGGTGACGCAGGGAATTTAAAACAAGGTGGTTTGATTCAAATTGAGCCAACCTAGTTTAAAATAGGTTGAGCACAATTAGACCAAATTAAACCCAACATAATTAGGCTTAATTAGGCTTAATAAAATCTTAATCAAATCAGGAATTAACTAAACCTAACCCCTGATCAAATCAGGGACTAAACCACCTTAGCGATTAGGTCAACATTTAACCTAATCGGGTCAATCCAAACTGAATCCAATTCAATTGGACTTGATCCAAAAATAATTACTCAATCAAATTGAGTTAATTAGTGATTAAATTACTAATTAAACCTCTCATAAATATTGAGTACAAATCTGATGGGCAATCAGGCATCAGAGACCATCGATATGAAACCCTGATCAAAGAGTTCAAATTTCAAATTCAAAATTTGAAATTCAAAATTTTGACCCCGATACCCAAAATATGTGGAACTCATGATTAGAGAATCCTAATTCTCAATCATAGAGTCCCAGATAGATAAGACTCATAATCAGCCATCAGATCAAAAAGGAACCTCTAATGTGTGTGACCCCGCAGGTTCGAACCTAAGCCGGTAGCACAGGAACCAATTTCTGTACTAATCCAAGTGACCATCTAGCAATGGTACCCGACGACCGGATAGGTCGAATAATCGCAATCGCAATATTCAGAACCTACGTGAATATGGTTACCGTATAATTCATCCCTTTTGACCCCTGTGTTTAGGATGACTCAGGGTTAAACTGTCAACCCTGATGATATCATCCGAATCGTGCTTAACTCAATTAGTCCTGTGACTCCTCACTAGGACTACCCTGGCCAAGGTTTTGCTAAATTGAAATACGACTGTACACAGCTCCTAAACTGGAGTGGTCAATCCCATCTTGACACACGCACCGACAAGTCAAGTACTTGACTACACCCAGCAACCTTCCGTCACTGAATTAGAAATTCAGGTAGTCCAGTGCCTAAGTGCAGTGAGTTGCTTGCAAGTCACCGTGACGGTCTCAGGTCGGAGGGACATTTATACCCATATCCCATCGGAGCAAATCTTGACAGCAGAAATAGCTCCGGAGTTGGTCACGTTCAGTGCAGATGTACCATTACATCTCACCTGTATGCCATACCAGTGTCTCCACACTCTTTGGTTATGAGGACAACCAATCCATATGGCACACAACGACCTATGCTCGATAAATATTGTCGTCCTTGGTAACAACGTATCATTTGGTCGCGAACATGTTTAAGGACTAAACGACAAATCCTCCTTTGTCGAGTCTAAATAGTCCTAAGGACTTCACCACAACACAGGAGTTCATTAGAAGATGAAACATTTGTGATGAAAAAATACCAAAATAATTTTTATTTATTTATAATTCATGTACTAATACAAAAGGAGCACAACCGTCAACAAGCTGACGATTGGCTTTGGGATACTATTCCCAACAATCTCCCACTTGGCCTAAAGCCTATCGGTGCAGTATCTAATACCCATCTTCGACTTGTAGTCGTTGAACTCCTTCACCGCAATGGCTTTAGTGAATGGGTCGGTCAGGTTCTCCTTCCCGTCGATCTTCTGAAGGTCGACATCACCTCGATCCACGATCTTCCGGATGAGATGGTAGCGGCGCAAAATATGCTTCATCCGCTGGTGTGCCTTTGGTTCCTTCGCCTGAGCAATGGCTCCAGAGCTGTCGCAGTAGAGCAGAACTGGACCAACAAGGGAGGGTGCTACTCTGAGCTCGGTGATGAATTTCCTCAGCCACACCGCTTCTTTGGCAGCATCTGATGCAGCAATATACTCCACCTCGCATACTGAATCAGCCACAGTGTGCTGCTTGGAACTCTTCCAGCAGATAGCCCCACCATTAAGGGTAAAAATAAATCCTGACACACTCTTGCTATCATCTCGATCAGACTGGAAACTAGAGTCTGTAAACCCTATAAGTCTCAAGTCCGATTCACCATATATAAGCCACTGGTCCTTAGTATTTCTCAAATACTTCAGGATGGTTTTAACAACCTTCCAGTGATTCTCTCCTGGATCAGATTGGTATCTACTCACTACCCCTAGTGAGTATGCCACATCTGGTCGTGTACATGTCATGGCGTACATGATAGATCCCACTGCCGAAGCATATGGAATCCTACCCATACGCTCTCTCTCTTGAGGTGTTGTCGGACAATCCCTCTTCGAGAGAGAAATTCCATGGCCTATCGGTAGATAGCCTTTCTTGGAATTTTTCATGCTGAACCTTTTCAGCATAGTATCAATGTACGTGGACTGGGATAAGCCAAGCAACTTTTTGGATCTATCCCTATAGATCCTCATCTCTAGGATGTAGGAAGCTTCTCCCAAATCCTTCATGGAGAACTGTGACGATAGCCAAATCTTTATTCCCTGTAATGCAGGGACATCATTCCCGATTAAGAGAATGTCATCCACATACAATACAAGAAATACTACTGCTGGACCATTAGCCCACTTATAAATGCAGGGTTCTTCTCCGTTCTTAACGAAGCCATACGTTTTGATCGTCCTATCAAAACGTATGTTCCAACTCCGAGATGCCTGCTTAAGTCCATAAATGGACCTCTGTAGCTTGCACACCTTAGACTCATCTGTGGATGTGAACCCTTCAGGTTGTATCATATACACCTGTTCGTCCAGCTCTCCATTTAGGAAAGCTGTCTTCACATCCATCTGCCAGATTTCATAGTCCAGATGAGCAGCTATCGCAAGCATAATCCGAATGGATTTGAGCATTGCCACAGGAGAAAACATCTCATCATAGTCTATACCATAACGTTGACGATATCCCTTGGCAACCAGACGGGCTTTATAGGTCTCCACCTTTTCGTCTGCGCCCCTCTTCCTTTTGAAGACCCACTTACACCCTATGGGTTTTACTCCTTCGGGTGGGTCAACCAATGTCCACACATCGTTGACCTTCATGGACTCCATTTCGGATTTCATGGCCTCTAGCCATTTCTCAGAGTCAGGTCTCTGCATTGCATCCATGTAGGTGATCGGATCCTCATCGTTTTCATCAAGTTCGATAGGATCACCATCCCGGATCAAGAAACCATAATATCTGTCCGGTTGATGTGGTACTCTACCAGACCGCCTTAAGGGTGCATAATCAATGGGCTCCGGATCTGATCTAATCAAATCCGGTTCAGGTTCAGTAACATGTGTCGGTTTTTCCACCTGTCGAACTTCGTCAAGTTCGACTTTAGAGGCAACAGTTCCTTCACTAAGGAACTCCTTTTCTAAAAAGATTGCCTTAAGGCTGACAAACACCTTTTGCTCATCAGCAAGGTAGAAATAATACCCTTTGGTCTCTTTTGGGTACCCTATAAAATTGTACTTGTCAGACCTAGGTCCAAGCTTGTCTGTAATTAAACGTTTAACATAAGTCGGACACCCCCAAACCCTAAGGTGCGAGAGTACTGGCTTACGTCCTATCCATATCTCATATGGCGTTTTGGCTACAGACTTACTCGGAACTCTATTTAGAAGGTAACAAGCCGATTCGAGCGCATATCCCCAGAGAGAGATCGGCAGACCAGCAAACTCTATCATGGATCGAACCATGTCTAACAGGGTCCGATTCCTCCTTTCAGACACACCATTATGCTGTGGTATTCCAGGAGGAGTCCATTGAGAGAGAATCCCATTCTCTCCTAGATACGTCAGAAACTCATTGGAAAGGTATTCACCTCCTCGATCAGATCGAAGAGTTTTAATACACTTCCCAGTTTGTTTTTCTACCTCATTTCGGAATAGTTTGAACATTTCAAATGATTCCGACTTATGCTTCATTAAATAGACATACCCATACCTAGATAGGTCGTCTATGAAGGTTATGAAGTAGAAAAATCCACCTCTTGCACTTGAGCTCATGGGTCCACATACATCAGAATGTACCAGACCTAAGAGTTCACTGGCTCGCTCACCTTTTCCAGTAAAAGGTGACTTGGTCATCTTTCCAAGAAGACAGGACTCACATGTTGGAAGTGATTCACAATCACTAACTTCAAGAATTCCTTCTTGAGCCAACCTGTTTATCCTGTTCTTATTGATATGACCTAGCCTACAGTGCCAAAGGTAGACTTCTGACACATTATCTATTCTAGAGCGTTTACCGAATTTTTGAACCATATTAACAAGCTGTGATAGTAAGTAAATTCTATTATTTAATTGTCCAACAAATATTGTAACACCATTCAAAATGATATTGCAAATATTTCCTTTTATTAAAAAATCATAACCGTACATGGCCAAAAGGCCTACAGAAATAATATTTAATAAAAAACTTGGACAATAGTGACATTCACTCAGAATTACATTACGAGAATTGATTACAAGACTCATGATTCCTAAAGCTAGAACTGGAACTTTGCTTCCATCTCCAACATTCAGGAACCTCTTGCCTTCATCAAATCTCCTACTGACCTGCAGACCCTACATCGAATTACAAATATGATAAGGGCTTCCGGTATCCAATACCCAGGCAGTAGTATCACAAATCGAAAAGTTGCAAGGAGTTATCATATAATTACCTTGCTTCTTCTTTGGCCTGTTCGGGTCCAGGGAGGCAATGTATTGAGGACAGTTCCTCTTCCAATGCCCGTGCTTCTTGCAAAAGAAGCACTCCGCCTGGCTCTGGTCATGCTTGCGCTTCTTGGTCTGACCCCGTGCTACTGTCCCAGCATGAGATTGCACCTTCTTATTTTTCTTCTTCTTGTTCTTCTTCCCCTTCCCAAAGGGTTGACGACGAGAAGAAGACCCTCCCACTACATTCACCGACTCCTTATGGAGTTGGTGATCCTTCTCAAAGTTCTGCAGCAATCCCAACAATCCATGGTAGTTTACTGCAGGCTTTGTCATTCAAAAATGAGTAAGGAATGGGAGGAAGGACTTGGGCAAGGAATTAAGGATCGCATCCTTACCGAGCTGCACGTGCAGAGGAAAGCCCAATTTGCTTAGGCTCTCAATCATCTCGATCATATACAGTACATGATCAGTGACTGAGGCCCCATCCCTCATCTGAGCATTGAAAATAGCACAACTAGTTTTGTGCCTTTCAACATCGTCAGGCGTGCCAAAGGAGTCGTTCAACATTTGAAGCATCTCCTGTGGCTGGGCGTTCTCAAACCTTCGGCTGAACTCGTCATTCATTGCTGCCAGCATAATACATCGAACGGTGGTGCGGTCATTGAGCCACTTCAAGTAAGTGTCTCGGATCGCTTTACTAGCATTCGGAGCTGGCTCCTCAGGTGCTGGATCCGTTACTACATAAAGGATCCGTTCATGCTCAAGGACGATTTTCAATTTTCGATACCAGCTATCGAAATTGGGTCCCATGAGCTTGTCATTATCTAATAATGACCGGAGCGACAGGGTAGTGGCCATAGCTGCTTAAAGAAAAACGAGACCTCTATTAGTACATAAATTAATACTAAAGACTTGGACTTTAGTCTAAAGTTTTTTCCAATATTTTTACGAACTGGTAGCCTCATCCTCCAATTCGAGGAATTACTTTAATTCCTTAATGGGTACTAGAATCCACACAGACTACACACGAGCCCAACTTTGGTTGGTCAACCCATGTGCATCTATGGGTAGGTTCTTAACCAGTTGTTTCTCTAAACAACTTCTAGTAATTTATTTTGCCCCAGAACCTAATCAGTAGGCTTTGGCCTCCACTGAAAAGATCTGGTTAGGTCCAACCATTAACATGACTTAATTTAGTAAATCGGACCAATAAATGATCAGGCCCGACTTTGGCCGGCCAACCTAACCACCATTAGAAAGACTCAATCAAATTATCATATTATGAATAATAATTCCATTGGCCAATGAGCACCAGGCCTTTGGGCCTCCAATGATCATTGAACTAATGGACTCATTATCATTCACTTAATGGGAGGCTATGACTTAGTTATCATTATAACTTAATCATTTTAGGGACCTAATAATTTTGAGGATTTTATTAAAGAATAGTAGAGAAGAAATCATCCAGCCAATTTCAATCCTCCCACTGACTTCACCAAGTCAGATTAAAAAGGATTTAATTAAAGCTGGCATTAGGAGCACCTAAATCAGTCTTACTGATTTACCTAATGACATGGGTGAGCTCTAATCACCAAGTGATCTAATCAAAATCTAACTTACCAGATTGGCCAGGTAAGTGAGATCAGTGGTGGAAATTTGCCATTAACTCGTCAATGATCGAATCAATGCGAGTAGCTCCCGCTTAAGAACCACTGGTCAAAACTGCCGAACTTACCTTAGACACCAACCGGTTCATTAGTTTTAATTTTGATCAACTTAGTAAATAGAGCTCCACCGCGTAGCCATGAATTAAGTCCATCTTGGTCTAGTTAAAGACATGGACCCATTCAACTACAACTATTGAAGTTGAGTCTAGAGTATCCTTGACCTAATCTAATTCAACTTTTGATTAGATTTGACCAATTACTCCAATTCGTCCATTTTTTTAAACTAACCTTAGGTCTAACCCAATTATGGACCTAATTCATCTAACCCATTGACCCAAAAGTTTATGCAATTGTCTTAGGTCTTAATTCACAATTCTAGACCTACTAGACAACACTTAATTCTTTTAATTAAGTACTTGGGCTGATGGGTCAGGGTTTGGTATTTCGAAAACAATTTTCAAATTTGAAAGATTTTATTTTCTGTTCACCAAATGTGTTAACTCATTTCACAAATGGGTCAGCACATTTCATAAACAGCAATTCCATTGCTCATTTCATAACAGAAAATAACTCAAAATAAATCATAAATTTTCTTTTAGATCTAATCTAACACATTCATGATAAATTTTTTAATTAAGTCCTTTCGCTGCTTCATCGGCATGGGATATAATTGCATCGGCACCCCTACCGCCATAGGAGACCCCATCAAATGGGAAGAGAGGGCCTTTAAACCCTACTTTTCTCCTATGATCGGACGGCCATGGCAACCAACCCAATTAGATTACTTGCTACTTGGATCATGTATATCTAAATATACAAATTTCAAAATTTAAATTTTGAATTTCAAATTTCAAATTTCAAATTTTAAATTTCAAATTTGAGATTTCAACCAAATTTCAAATTTCGAATTTTCAATCTTTGAATTTTAAATTTTGAATTTTGAATTTTAAATTTCAAATTTCGAATTTCAAATTTCAAATTTCAAATTTGAGATTTCAACCAAATTTCAAATTTCAAATTTTGAATTTTGAATTTCAAATTTTAAATTTCGAATTTCAAATTTCAAATTTCAAATTTGAGATTTCAACCAAATTTCAAATTTTAAATTTCGAATTTCAAATTTGAAACTTCTAACAAATTTTAAATTTTAAATTTCAAATCTTTTTGAATTTCGAATTTCGAATTTTGAATTTCAAATTTAAACTTATAGATTACACCTTAATCTACGCATGCATATGTATATCATATTCTAGAACCTGCTCTGATACCAATTGAAGCAAAAATTTAGTTAGCCATTCAAATGGCGCACAAATGAGGACGTGGGGAAGGGTTTTACATGAGAAAAATTTCATGAGAAGTTTCTTCTCGTGAATTCAAATGGGTGCAAGGAAGTTGGGTGACGCAGAGAATTTAAAACAAGGTGGTTTGATTCAAATTGAGCCAACCTAGTTTAAAATAGGTTGAGCACAATTAGACCAAATTAAACCCAACATAATTAGGCTTAATTAGGCTTAATAAAATCCTAATCAAATCAAAAATTAACTAAACCTAATCCCTGATCAAATCAGGGACTAAACCACCTTAGCGATTAGGTCAACATTTAACCTAATCGGGTCAATCCAAACTGAATCCAATTCAATTGGACTTGATCCAAAAATAATTACTCAATCAAATTGAGTTAATTAGTGATTAAATCACTAATTAAACCTCTCATAAATGTTGAGTCCAAATCTGATGGGCAATCAGGCATCAGAGACCATCGATATGAAACCCTGATCAAAGAGTTCAAATTTCAAATTCAAAATTTAAAATTCAAAATTTTGACCCCGGTACCCAAAATGTGTGGAACTCATGATTAGAGAATCCTAATTCTCAATCATAGAGTCCCAGATAGATAAGACTCATAATCAGCCATCAGATCAGAAAGGAACCTCTAATGTGTGTGACCCCGCAGGTTCGAACCTAAGTCGGTAGCACAGGAACCAATTTCTGTACTAATCGAAGTGACCATCTAGCAATGGTACCTGACGACCGGATAGGTCGAATAATTGCAATCGCAACATTCAGACCCTACGTGAATATGGTTACCATATAATTCATCCCTTTTGACCCCTGTGTTTAGGATGACTCAGGGTTAAACCGTCAACCCTGATGATATCATCCGAATCGTGCTCAACTCAATTAGTCCTGTGACTCCTCACTAGGACTACCCTGGCCAAGGTTTTGCTAAATTGAAATACGACTGTACACAGCTCCTAAACTGGAGTGGTCAATCCCATCTTGACACACGCACCGACAAGTCAAGTACTTGACTACACCCAGCAACCTTCCGTCACTGAATTAGAAATTCAGGTAGTCCAGTGCCTAAGTGCAGTGAGTTGCTTGCAAGTCACCGTGGCGGTCTCAGGTCGGAGGGACATTTATACCCATATCCCATCGGAGCAAATCTTGACAGCAGAAATAGCTCCGGAGTTGGTCACGTTCAGTGCAGATGTACCATTACATCTCACCTGTATGCCATACCAGTGTCTCCACACTCTTTGGTTATGAGGACAACCAACCCATATGGCACACAACGACCTATGCTCGATAAATATTGTCGTCCTTGGTAACAACGTATCATTTGGTCACGAACATGTTTAAAGACTAAACGACAAATCCTCCTTTGTCGAGTCTAAATAGTCCTAAGGACTTCACCACAACACAGGAGTTCATTAGAAGATGAAACATTTGTGATGAAAAAATACCAAAATAATTTTTATTTATTTATAATTCATGTACTAATACAAAAGGAGCACAACCGTCAACAGGCTGACGATTGGCTTTGGGACACTATTCCCAACACATCAGTGCAGAGCCAGACCAAAAAGATCAAGCCTGATAAGAGTCTATTCTACTGGCAAGCACCCTAGATTAGATAGTGTGTCAGATATCTACTTATGGCACTGTAGGCTAGGTCATATAAACAAGAACAGAATAAATAGGTTGACTCAAGAGGGAATCCTCGAAGTCAGTGATTGTGAATCACTTCCAACCTGTGAGTCCTGTCTTCTTGGTAAAATGACCAAGTCATCTTTTACTGGAAAAGGTAAGAGAGCTACTGAGCTCTTGGGCCTAATACATACTGATGTATGCGGACCCATGAGCACAAGTGTTAGAGGTGGATATTTCTACTTCATAACTTTCACGGATGACCTATCCCGATATGGATATGTCTATCTGATGAAACATAAGTCGGATTCATTTGAAATGTTCAAATGATTCTGAAGTGAAGTAGAAAAACAAACTGAGAAGAGTATTAAAACTCTTCGATCTGATCGAGGAGGAGAATACCTTTCTAGTAAATTTCTCACATATCTAGGAGAGAATGGGATTCTCTCTCAATGGACTCCTCCAGGAACACCACAGTATAATGGTGTGTCTGAAAGGAGGAATCAGACTCTGTTAGACATGGTCCGATCCATGATGGGTTTTGCTAGCTTGCCGATATCCTTCTGGGGATATGCATTCGAATTGGTCTGTTATCTGTTAAATAGGATTCCAAGTTAGTCTCTAATTAAGACTCTATATGAGATATGGACGGGACATAAGCTAGCACTTTCACACCTTAGGGTCTGGGGGTGCCCGGCCTATGTCAAACGATTAGTCACAGACAAACTTGGACCTAGATCTGACAAATGCTCATTCATAGGGTACCTTAAAGAGACAAAAAGATATTTTTTCTACCATGCTGATGAACAAAAGGTGTTCGTCAGCCTTAAGGCAATTTTTTTAGAAAAAGAGTTCCTTGGTGAAGGAACCGTTGCCTCTAAGGTTGAGCTTAATGAAGTTCAATAGGTAGAAGGACCGACACCAATAGCTGAACCTGAGTCGGATATGATTAGATCAGATTCGGAGCCCAATATACCTGCACCATTAAGGCGATCCGGTAGAGTACCGCGTCAGCCGGACAGATACTATGATTTCTTGGTCCGGGATGGTGATCCCATCAAACTTGATGAGAATAATGAGGATCCGATCACCTATATGGATGCAATGCAGAGACCTGATTTCGAGAAATGGCTTGAAGCCATGATATCCGAAATGGAGTCCATGAAGGTCAACGATGTATGGACATTGGTTGACCCACCTGAAGGGGTTAAACCCATTGGGTGTAAATGGATCTTCAAAAGGAAGAGGGGCGTAGACGAAAAGGTGGAGACCTATAAAGCCCGTCTGGTCGTCAAAGGGTATCGTCAACGTTATGGTATTGACTATGACGAGATATTTTCTCCTGTGGCAATGCTCAAATCCATTCGGATAATGCTTGCAATAGCTGCCCATCTGGATTATGAGATCTGGCAGATGGATGTAAAGATAGCTTTCCTGAATGGAGAGCTGACTGAAGAGGTGTATATGATACAACCTGAGGGGTTTACATCTACAGATGAGTCCAAGGTGTGCAAGCTTCAGAGATCCATTTATGGACTGAAGCAAGCTTCTCGGAGTTGGAACATGCGTTTTGATAAGGTGATCAAAACATATGGCTTCATTGAGAATGAAGAAGAGTCCTGCATCTATAAATGGGCAAATGGTCCAGTTGTGGTATTCCTTGTCTTGTACGTGGATGACATTCTCTTAATCAGGAATGACATCCCCGCACTACAGGAAATAAAAGTTTGGTTGTCATCACAGTTCTCCATGAAGGACTTGGGTGAAGCATCCTACATCCTAGGGATGAAGATCTATAGGGATAGATCTAAAAGGATGCTTGGGTTATCCCAGTCCATTTACATAGACACTGTGCTGAAGAGGTTCAGCATGGAGAATTCCAAGAAGGGCTATCTACCGATAGGCCATGGAATTTCTCTCTCTAAGAAGGATTGTCCGACAACTCCTGAAGAGAGAGAGCGTATGAGTAGAGTCCCATATGCTTCAGCCATGGGATCTATCATGTACGCCATGACATGTACAAGACCGGATGTGGCATACTCACTAGGAGTAGTGAGTAGATACCAATCTGATCCTGGAGAAAATCACTGGAAAGTGGTTAAAGCCATCCTTAAGTATTTGAGAAATACTAAAGACCAATGGTTGGTTTATGACGAGTCAGATTTGAAACTTGTGGGGTTCACAGACTCCAGCTTCCAATCTGACCATGATGACAGCAGGAGTGTGTCGGGTTATATCTTTACTCTGAATGGTGGAGCCATCTGCTGGAAGAGTTCCAAGCAGCATACTATGGCAGACTCTGTTTGTGAAGTGGAGTACATCGCAGCATCAGATGCCGCGAAGGAAGCTGTGTGGCTGAGGAAATTCATCAACGAGCTCGGAGTAGCACCCTCCCTCGATGGTCCGGTCCTGCTCTACTGCAACAGCACTGGTGCAATAGCTCAGGTGAAGGAACCCAAAGCACATCAGCGGACAAAGCACATCTTGCGCTGCTTCCACCTGGTCCGAGAGATCGTGGATTGAGGTGACGTCGACCTTCAGAAGATCGATGGAAAAGAGAACCTAGCCGACCCCTTCACTAAAGCCCTGACAATAAAGGAGTTCAACAACCACAAGTCGAAGATGGGTATTAGATACTGTGCCGAGTGGCTTTAGGATAAGTGGGAGTTGTTGAGAAATGTGTCTCAAAAAGCCAATCGTCAAGCTGTTGACGGTTGAGCAACCAAGTAATGTAATTGATTTGTTAATAAATAAAATATATTTGGTATTTTCATCATAAGCTTTCATCTTCAAATGAACTCCGTTGTTATGATGAAGTCCTTAGGACTATTTAGATTCGATAAAGAGAGGATTTATCGATTAGTCCTTAAAACAGTTCACGACCAAATGATAGGCTGTTAATAAAGACGACAGCTTCTATCGAGCATAGGTCGCTGTAGGCCATATGGGTTGGTTGTCTTCTTAACCAAAGAGTGTGGAGACACTGGTATGGCATACAGGTGAGATGTAAGGGTACATCATCATTGAACGTGACCAACTCCAGACCATTCTGCTGTCGAGAATGTCTCTGATGGGATATAGGTATAAGTGTCCCTTAGACCTGAGATCACCTCAGTGACTTGCAAGCAACTCACTATGCTTTGGTACTGGACTAACTGAATTTCTAATTCAGGGATGGAAGGCTTCTGGGCACAGTCAAGTACTTGCAAAGTCAGAGTGTGATCGAGATGAAATTGACCACTCCAAGAGTTGGAGAAGAATGAGTCGCTGTATTTCAATTTAACAAAACCTTGGCCAGGGTAATCCATCAGATGGATTTGATATTTTGAAATATAATGTGGACAACCTGATCAGAGTTGACAGTTGAACTCTGGGGTGTCCTATGATCATTTTGTTCAAGGGGATGAATTATATGAAAACTATATCCGCATGGGTTCTAAGGATGTTGTTCTACACATTCGACCTATCTGATCGTTGGGTACCATTGCTAGATGGTCACTTCGATTGGTACAGAAATTTGTTTCTATGCTACCGACTTAGGTTCGGACCTATGAGGTCACACACATTAGAGTTCATGATCCGATCGGATGGTTGATCAACGATTAAGAATCGTTCTAGGGTTAAATGATCAATATGATTGACATTTAACCCAGTACAAGTGTTGCAGGAGGATCGATTAGCAATTTGATTGCTAATTGACTTAATTTGATTAAGACAATGGACTGAGATTAAGTCTAATTAAATATAATTTAATTAGATTTGGTTTGGGCTTGATTGGATCAAGTCCAATTGGTTTATTGGATAAGCCAAGTGCAAGGAAAAACTAGTCCTAGTTCAACTAGGACTTGGGTCAATCTAATTTTTAATTTGATTAAAAAATTAAATCAGATTTAAATCTAATTTAATCTGATTAAATTAGGTTCTTAATTGGGTTAAGATCTATTTTAATTGGGTTGATCTAATTTTGATTTGATTTGGTTTGGGAAACCAAATTAAAACAAGTCATAAGACAGAATCCTAGTAAGACTAGGATTCCACCTTGCGCCACATAAGCCTTCTCCATGCCCTCTCTCTTAATTCAACGCCAATCTCCACTTATTTTGTGTGACAAAAGCCATCTCCCAGATCTCTCCCACGTTCACAAAAGGTCTCCTCTCTTCTTTCTTACATGGAAGGTGGTTTGGATCAAATAAAAAAAGAATAAATTTGGATTTCGAATTCTATGAGATAGAGTTTTAGAAATCCAAAACTCTTTCAATTTTGCACCAAATTTATCCAATTTTTTTTTGTAATTTTCATGGATTTTAGGATATACATTGTGGACCCTTTTTTAGTGATCCATGCACGAAAATATGAAGGAGGTGCTCAAGAGTTGGGCGTCCCTTAACTTGCCATGTTTGGATAAGCCTTGACTAGGTGTTTGACCTAGATAAGGACTCTATCATATCTCTCTATATAAGATGAGTTTCTTCATGAAATTTTAGGAGAAGATTGAGATTTGAGAGACCTTTGTGCCATCCAAAAATCAGAGAGAAAAACCTTTGGGTCATGGAGATATAAAAGACGCAATTTAGGATGTCTAGAGAGAAAAACGTGAAGAAGAAGAGAGTCTTCTTCTAGGATTTTTTAGTTTTCATATCTTTCCTCCCTCCATCTTGAGTTTTCTGAGAGTATCTCAGATCTGAAACTCCTTCTTCTACTTTCCATCTTTGGAAGAGTCCAAATCAAGAAGAAGGAGGCACCTGATCAACCATCAAAGAAGGATCAGCGCAGTACTAGCATACTGTGCTGATTTTCTGAAGCAGGACTTCTGATCGAGATTCGTAGGTTCGTGTGGACGACTCCTAGAGGTTGGATGCATGTGCAGCTTGCAACATCATCCTTAAGCCTGGATCAGCGATGTTAGAGCGTCTAACTTGCAAGGTAATAGATCTGATCTATTGTTTAATACATACATTAGATGTGGTATAAAAACATGTTGATATGATCAACATGTAGTTCATGCTATATTTATATATTTTAATTTCTAATTTAATGCTATGTAATAATCATATAATAAGATCTTAGATCTAGGGATTCTCTGATTTTAGAAAATAAATTTTAATTTATTTTAGTCTTCCGCTGTATGATCTTGAAAAAGTTTCAAGATCTAACCCTGAAACCCTAGATCTGGTTCCTACACTGGGTAGTGCACGTGGATGGATCATCCAATTTTGTAGGATCAAGACTAGGTTTGTAGCTCTTCGGATCAAAAAGATTTGTTACTGAGTATACCTTACGGTTCAACTTTTTAGCTACTAACAATGAAGCAGAATATGAAGCTCTTATCACTGGACTAAAGATTGCAAAGGAGCTCAGGGTGTTGAAGCTGAGAATCTACATCGACTCATAATTGGTGGGGGGACAAGTAAAAGGAGACTACAAAGCTCAGGAGGAAAACATGAAAAAATATCTCCAAAAGGTGAAAAATCTAACCTCGGTGCTAGCTAACTTCAACATTCAATAGGTGCCTTGGCTCGAAAACTTCAGAGCAGACTTGTTGTCCAAATTAGCAACTTCGGCACCGAAAGATTTGCCCCATAAAATATTTTTTGAAGTTCTAAAGAGGCCCAGCATTGAGGAGCCGGTATCAGTTCGGTAAATTGATGGTGAACGCTGCTGGATGGACCCTTTTATCTGTTTACTATGAGATGGAACGCTGCTCCAAAACTTGAAGGAAGCATGGAAATCTAAATATCAAGCACCTCATTATATAAACAACCCTTCTCTCTCCCACTCCTTAAGTGCCTATGCCCCTTCGAGGCTGATTATGGCTTGAGAGAGGTGCACGAAGGTATATGTGGAAACCACTTAGGCGACAAGTCATTAGCCTATAACATTCTTCGATAGGAGTACTATTGGTCCATAATGCAACAAGATGCAACCAGCTTTGCCTGATGCTATGACCGATGCCAACGAAATGCCAATACCTAGCATCAACCAGCCATTCCACTGGCCTCGATCAGTGCCCTTGGTTGTTTGCATAGTGGGGCATCGACATCCTAGGTCCCTTCCCACAGGCTTCAAATCGAAGGAAGTTTCTACTCATCACCATTGACTACTTCATAAAATGGATAGAAGTCGAACCTCTTGCTACTATTACTGAAGCCAAGGTGAAAGACTTCATCTGGAAATCCATCATATATCATTTCAATCTTCCACAAGTGCTGATCATAGATAATGGCTGCCAATTCTCTGGCTCCAAGTTTGCCAAGTTCTGTTAAAGCTTTGGGATTTCTTACCACTTCACATCAGGAGGACATCCGCAAGCTATTGGAGAAGTCGAGGTAACCAACTACCCTCTTTTGCAGGGATTAACGACTAGGTTGGATTGAGCCAAGGGGTCCTAGGTGGATGAACTGTATAAGGTACTTTGTGCCTACTGGACCACTAAAAAAATATATATAGGAGAAATCCCCTTCAATCTCTCCTTCAAATTGGAGGTGGTCATCTCAGTAGAGATTGGACTTCCTTCACCGTAGGTCAAAAATTATAATGATCAAATCAATACTGGACAACTTCGAGTAAACCTAGGCCTACTCGAGGAAGTCTGAGAGAGGCACAGGTTCGGATGGTGGCTAATCAACAAAGAGTGGTACGGTACTATAACTCCCATGCCCAAGGCAAAGACTTTAAGGTCGATGATCTGATCCTATGTCATGCCAAGGTGTCACAGCCTATAGAGCAAAGAAAGCTGTCTCCAAGTTGGGAAGATCTCTAACAAGTGGAAGAAGTCATCTGACCCATAACCTACCATCTGAAACAACTAGATGGGACCTCTCTACCTTAGCCATGAAACTCGAAAAACCTTCCAATGTACTATCAATAATGTAATATGATTATTCATTCAATAAAATAATTTCTTTTTTAGAACATCATCGCCTTTCAAAATTCACAGAATGAAGACCTCGATGGCTAGGAAGTAAGGACTAACCTATAAGGACCATGAGGGGCACCCCTCACTTTTCAGCGGGCAAAGCCGATGAAGATCCTAGTCATACAAGAAATGAAGGCTAACCTATAAGAACCCCCGATGCTCGCCTACCCCAACAGGACGATCTGCACGGGTTGAAGATCTCGATGACTAAAAAGCGAGGGCTAATTTGTGAGGACCCCTGGAGGCCCTTCGCATTCTATAGAACAGAGCCAATGAAAATTTTAGTCGCATGAGAGGCAAAGCATAACTTAGAAGGACCTTTAGAGGGCTAATCTGTGAAGACCCTCAAAGCCTGCTAATCTGAGCTTTGAGAAAAAGCTAAGGCTAACTAACAAGGACCTTCCTTCAGAGCTCGCTAACCTCAACAGAATGACTTATGCTAATTAAAGATCTTGGCGACTAAGAAGCAGAGGCTAACCTGTGAGGACTTCTGGAGGCTCTTCGCTTTCTAGCGAACAGTGCCAATAAAGATCTTAGTCGCATGAGAAGTGAAGGATAACCTAAAAGAATCTTCGGAGAGCTAACCTATGAGGATCCTCAAAGCTCACCAAATCTAGATATGCAAAGAGACAAGAGCTAAACTTAGGACTCCTAGAATGAAATCAAAGATGAGAGTTAACCCACAAGATTTCTTGGAGCTGAAGCTAAAGATCTTCGCAGGCCCCTCAACACAAAGTCTAAATGCACCTAACTTCTGATCGGGTTAGGTCAAGAAGATTGAAGTACAAACATAGGTGAAATAAAAGCCTTCAAATTAAAACAATTCATTAATTGATTGGTCTAATTATAGAAGTCACAAAAGATAAGCAACCATATAAAAAGGAGTACAACTAATTACAAAGAGGGTTCACCTTCGGCTGATGGAGCTTCAACACTGTGCGAACTAGCATTTTCGATCTCGAGAATTTTAAGAAGGTTGGCATCCACCTTGGGAACCAGAGTTTTGCATTCCCTGAAGCCAGCTTCGAAAGCCAGAATGGATATACTAGCAATACGAATGGCTGCCTCAGATTGAACAGCCCTAAGCAGGGTCTCTTTATTTTGAGCTTGCTTTTTGGCAAACTTTCTCCCTCCCTCGCTTTCTGCCAACTTGATATAAAGATCTACTGCCCTCGACTTCTCCTCATTTTAGGACTACAGAAGAAAGCCGTTAGCCCTTCAAACTGAAGCGAGTTCAGTGATTATCGACTATTCTTTCTTTATTGATTGATCGAGATCATCAATTATGCTGTTTGCCGAACGAAGTTCTCCCTAAAGCCAACCATCTTAGTAGCCGAACTCCATCCTGCCTCACTTGCAATCTTCATGAACCTATCGCACTTTTTTGTTAGTTTGCGCTTTGCTGTGAGATACTCCTTATGAACTTGCATGGAATATGCTCTCAAGTGATTTACTTCAATCGAAGCCTTATTGTACTCTTTTTCCATCCTTAAAAGCTTTTGCTTTGCTCTAGCTGCCTCGTTCTTGGCTTTCTTAATCCCTCTTTTAAGGAATTTGACTTGGGGTTTTGATAGGCAAGGCCATGATTATAGGCAGAGGTTCAGAATGACAGCTTCCACAACACTGGCATCATTCGAACTAAAATGAACATGTCACAATAATTATAAATTGAAGAAATACACAAAGATAAAAACCATTTTCTTCATTAATATAGGGTGTTCATTACATCGATAGGAAAACAAAACAAAAAGAAATACAAATGTCAAAACTTTACAACCTCGGCCTGAGGAGGTTCTGAGGAAGGAGGCTCGACATCCACAGACTTCAGTTGAGGAAGTGCTTCATTGATGAGAGGCTCGATGCTTGCAGGCTCTAGCCGAGGAAGACCTTTGTCGACATTCACTGATCTATCCCACGAAGGAATTTTGACCACCGGCTTCGATTGTGCTCCTTCATCATCAACGATAGCGGTAGCCTGCTCCCCCTCCTCTAGCCCATCATCTTTCAGGAAGGATAGGTCGAGGTCCACGTATTGGGCCACTACCTTCTCTCGAGCCATGTCCTGTCCAAGTAGTAGGCCTCCATGGAGAACTCTATCTTCTCCTTAGAGAAGATAGAGGAGGATCGGAAGACCTCAATTATCAAATGACCAACCTCGGCAAGCTTGTCTTTTCCTCGGCCAAGAGATCAGTCTCCACCTTCTGTCATGCTGCCTCAGCCTTCTGCTGCATGGATTCGGCCTTTGACAATGCCGCTTCAGCCGTCGCTTTGCAGATTTTGGCATCATTTCTTAGCGCTTCAGCCACAGTCTTGGCTGACTCGACTAACCTTCTAGCTGCTTCAGCCATGGCAAGGTTAGCCTCAAGCTTCTTCACTGCCTCCCTAGGGTGCTCCACTTCTACCTTAGCTTCCTTGGCCTTGGCGAGTGAAGCCTCAAATTCTAGGTGAGCATCTGAAGCCTCAATTTGAGCTACTTTCAACTTGCTGTTGAAGATAGCAAGGTAGTGCCCAACCTACAAAAGATGACCGAGCCTATAACTTCAGAGAGAAGAAGAGAAAAAGTAGAGAAAAGAGAAAAAATAGTAAATCCCCTTGAGTGAAGGCCGCAACTGTGTCCCTCGTCTAGGCATTCTAGGCCATCTCCTCCAATTGATTTGTATCAGCTGGGAGGAGGAAGCTTCGGAGCTACTTGCATGCCACTTTGTGGTCCCAGAAGGCAGAGCTCGAAGTAATAGTGATAAGGCCCTTCGACCCCTGAAGGGGGAGCAGGGCCGACTTCGAGTCGCTTGCTTCAAGTCACAGGGGCAAGGCCGAAGCTAAAGAAATGACAGGAGCTACAGTAGGTAAGGAGGTGGCCGACTCTTGGAGCTTGATGGTGATCGGTTTGGATGCTTGGGTCGCCAGTGCCTAAGCTTGCATTGCGGTAAGCTGGGCTGATGGTGCTTGAGTTGACATCGAGAAGACCTAAGCCACCACCACCACCAAAGCAAGATTGAGTTTAGTAGGTTGCTTTGGAGGAGTTGGAGGAACTAATTGAGACTTCTTTTGCCTGACAGCTCTAGTGTTGGAGGTCGAACTCTGGGCCTTTCATTTCTTTATGCCCGTTTTCTTCATCATTTTGCTTACCTCAGATTTCATCTTTGCACCAAATTAAAATAAGTCAAGAAACATGAGTTTAGTATAGACAGAAAAAAATGGATCGTTGAATTCGACCCTTATCTTGAGGATTGACCGGACTGAGGCCGATATTGAAGAGAGTCTACTCCAATAACAACACAACCAACTCTGGGATCTTATCCCCACCTAATGATTTGAAGTACTCCTTATCCTCATCACTTATTTTGGGGGCTTGGAGGTTAGACTCCTTAGGTCAGCCCTAGCTGGCAAAACCCCAGTCCTTCATATCAGAATAGGTAACATACAAGAAGCACTTCTTCCAACCATGAATGGAAGAAGGAGCACCCCAGATCAAAGCCCGAATCCCCCTCTAGGGGGAGATGTACCACCACTCCTCATGGGGATGCCTCTTGAAGGTATAAAAGGCATAAAATAGGTCAATGGAAGGCTGAATCCCCTCTTAGAAATAGGCAACTAGGAACCCTATTATGAAATGAAAGAAGTTCGGAACTATCGAACCCAGGCTATGCCAGAAACAAGGAAAATCTCAACTACAAAAGGGGGAAGGGGAAGCCTAAGACCAACTTGGAATGATTCCTCATATAGAGCCAGCCGACTTGATAGGGGATTGTAGATCCTACAAGAGGGACTTGGAAGCTCTAAGTCAAAGCCGGAATGGACATAGTATTGAGCCCTAATCAAACTAAGGTCATTTGACTTCAAAATTGAGAAGTACTTTTTAGGTACAAAACTTTATCCAGGGGTTCAGATAAGGTCAAAGAATTATCTGACTCACCCATGGAGGAACTAGAAGGTTCCCGCAACACTATTCTCTTTTCTACCCTCTCCATCTCAACTAAGAACAATAGGGGGAAGGAAGAAAATTAAGGAAAGAAAAAGGATATAGAAAAAGAGAAAGGAAAGCTGGAGAGAAAGAGAGTGCCAAAAGGGAGCCCTAACCTGCTAACAAAGCTTCGAGTTCTTCAAAAGGCTCCAAACTCCTCCAAAAAACTCCTAGGAAGAAGAAGGGTTGAGAGAGAACTGCAACCCAGGAAAGCAGTGAAATAAGAAGAAGAAGAAGAAGCCAGGAACTTCCTATTTATATAGGTGGCAAAGACAGTTTCCAACCTCCCACAAATTCAAATCAAATCGCTGAAAACATGCCATGTGGCAAAGATGAATCGACCCAAATGATTTCATCAGATGACACATTAATTACCACATCTCTGAAACGGTGCATGATGCCTCGAATCCTGCCTAACCATCATCAAACCACCAACTAACGGCCTTTCATTTGGCACCATTCTGCAAAGTCCACCAACTCTCTGAAGTGAGGTTCGAAGCCCGATAAATATATCTTCCCAATGAACTGGTAGCCAACATGTGTCTTCGAAATGATTGCCATAGATAGCACTCCCAATGTTTAGCCCTGGTTTAAACTAAGGAGTGGGGGCATATGTTAGGGATAATATCGTAAGTTCAATCTGAAGACATGCAGAGACTTTGGCTATATTAAGTCACACATCATCATTGACCTATACTTTGGATTGTCGATCTACAGGAAGAAAGCGAGAAGTCTATAGAGGTCCCCTCCACCTTTGGCTGAAGATCAAGGGACCGGTGAGGAGTCCTTCTGAGGTCCCTTCTAACTAGAAGAGGTCCCCTTCATCATCAGTTGAAGGCCAAGGAACTAGTGATGAGTTCTTTTGAGGTCTCCTCTGACCAGAAGAGGTCCCCTCCATCTCTGATTGAAGGTCAAAGGGCCCATGAAGAGCTTCTCCGAAGCCACATGGACAAGAAGCATTCCATGGGCGACAACAACAGTCACCGAATTCAATGCCTGTCACTAAACCCCCCATCAGCTACTAATCCCAATGTTAGCCATCGAGCCTAGTTCCTGACTGACCCCAAGTTTGGCTACCAATTCAGGCTTTGCTCACCGACCTTAACCTTGACCACATATATGGAACCACCCATCAAAATGAACCTGATCTAGGGATCTTGCCTCTTTTCAAATTCAAAATAGTCCAACTGGCCCTATAGTGGATAAGGCAAGTAGGCGGATAAGGCAGGTATAACCACCACACCTCGAAAATTCTAGCCCCAAATCCTGCCATTGTGCATCCGAATCGGTCAGGATGAACCTAAAATGTTGCCCTTAAATGGCTCCCACCTCTATCTATAAATAGAGGCCCCAAGGGATCCTTGAAGTACGTACACTATTCTCTTGTGCATGCTCTTTTTCTCTATTTTCTGAAATCTGACTTAAATGTCGGAGGGTCTCCACTACAATCATCTCCGATCAGGACTTATTTTTTTTCAGCTCCAACCGATCCGAGCAAAAATCGGATTTTAGCGGCAACAATAACCAAAGCAAGTAAAATAGATAGCCGTGTATTAGATGCCTCACAAAGGTTTTTCAGGTGTTCAAAATGCAAGAAGAAAAAACTATAACCAAACAAAATAAAACCAGCATAATTGTACAGGATGTGTAAAGATGTTTCATGTGTTCCAAAAAAAGAAGTATTATGAATGGCGGATCCAATGTGTGCAGGTCAGGGCCTCTACCCTCCCATGATTTGAAAATTTTCGTTTATTAACTTAACCATTTCCATATGCCCCCCACCCCCTCTGTTCCACTTGTAATTATCTTAATCTTTTGAGTTGTTTGTTATCTATTTCCTATTCTGCCATGATAGCCATCTTAATATGATAAGGAGTCTATTCTATCATGAGTAATTATGTTAATTTCACTTGGAGCCAGTTATTTGTTTTGTGCTCTGCTTTTAATTTCAATTAAAATATACGATAATAAGAGTGATCACATGTGGGCCCGGGCTCAATAGTAGAAATTAGGCCCCATGTTTATGCCCAGCACAATCCAGCTCAGCCTCTATGGTTTTGTCCAAACCCAACCCAATCCCGAGAGGTCAATACCAAATGCACCCAACAAACCCGATATTAATATATTCAATAACAAATAATATAATATTTTATTATTATAATATATAATTAGTTAATATAATTAACATAAAATATATGTATATGTTTGATATCCCTTTGACACCGATTTTATGTAAATATTTTTTTTCTTTTGAATGGAAAGATTTAACTTTTACTATGGGTACCTCTTCCATGGTCGCACTTCATTTTTTTTTCCTTTTCTATCAAAATCTCCGATGTTGTTTGGTTGTGCAATTGCTGGGTCAGAGGCTTCAGCATGTGTTTAGTTTCTTTCTATGGGTATATCTTTCTGGTGAGTAGGCCACCCTCGAAAATCTTAGATTTGGACTTCGATGCGCATCATTAGGCAAACCTTTTAGAAGTTAGGCTCCCCTAGAAAATCATAGATGTGGACTTTGGCATGCATCCGATCTTCATCTTAAGGCAAACTTTTTAGGAATTAGGCTCTCCTACAAAATCATAAATGTAGACTTTGGCACGCATATGATCATAGACTTGGACTTCGGCGCACATCTGATCTCTGTCTTCGAACGAACCTTTTAGGAGTTAGGCTCCCATAGAAAATCATAGATTTGGACTTCAACGCACATCTGATCTCCATTTTCAGGAAAAGCTTTTAGAAGTTAGGCTCCCTTAGGAAATCGTGGACTTGGGCTTCGGCATGCATCTGATCTCCATCTTCGAGCAAACCTTTTAAGAGTTATGCTCCCCTAGGAAATCATGGATATGGACTTTGGCGTGCATCCAATCTCCATCTTCACTTTTCAAATGTGTTTTTTGTGTTTTTCCCAATGTCATCGTGAGAGCTTCCTTTGAGATGCCACTTGATTGTCAAACCGAAGTGACTTGCGGCTCTCCCCCTGTCAGGTTGTCTTCGGCTGAGGGGTCACATGACATCTCTGACATCGCATTGGTGATAGGTCCCAGTTCCTTCAGAACTTACAATTGGATTTTCCTATAGGAGGAATAATATTATCAAAGATGAAAATGTGCGGAATAGTTTTACTTATTGGTGATGTATCTGAGATCTTTTGGAATGTCGGGCTTGCAGGAGCCAACTATCGCAAATAGTTGCTGTTAAAAAATACTTAAATTAAGTCATTAGAGACACTAAATATTGTAATACTTGATGTTATTTTATTGAAATTTGATGCTCTCTGATCTTATTTGTAGGTAATAAGGAGTTTGAGCCAAATAATCCAAACTGGATTCAAATTAGCTCAGATTCGAGTGAACTAAGCAATCAACTCAAGAGCCATGATGATCAAGTAAGATGTGGCAACAGACGAGGATCCACAGACATGCAGCTGAGAAGACAAGCGAACATGGAAGCTAGTTGCAGATGTTGGTTATGGATTAGGGATGCGCATGGTATTAGAATAAAAGAAGAAGATTTTTTGAAAAAAATAAACACGAACGAGCGGCATGACATTAAAAGCTATGGGACCCATAGAGTATTTAAAAAAAGGTGGTGCATGGGCGTTGGCTATGGCTGGTTGCTATACATGGAAGGATCAATAGAATGGAAACCATCTGACTGTGGGCCACCCGCTATACATGTAAAATGGTGGGGCCACTAAAAATTAAATGCATGGGTGTTGGGCTTTGGTGAGTTGCTGGCATACGAGTGGTTGCACACGGGTCTCAAAAGCATCAAGCGGCTGTGAGTGGGTGTGCGTGATGTGGTGTTGCAAACAAAGAAATAAGGAACAACCGAGAAGTGGATGTGGGATTAAGAAAGAAAATTATCTTAAACAAAACCCTACATAGGGTGGCCTTAAAAATCTAAAAGAAGCCCCTTGCCACTCTCTTTTGGGATCATCTCTCAACTCTCCACGCCTCCATCTCTCTCCAAGCTGGCCCTCTCCCTCTCTCTTTCTTTCTTTCTTCTCCAACCTGCCCACCCCTTTCTCTCCTCCATCAACCTTAAGCTTCTACTTACATCCTCCTTCCAACTGTTGTCCAGGTGTCTTCTCAGCCCTAGGATGTCAACAAGATGAAGCTCCATGGCCGGTTAGTTATCCACTTTCTCAAAAAATCACTGAAACACTGGTAACGGTAGTGTCTTTCTTTCTTTATCTTTTGTATTTTCTTCTTTATATACAATAAAAAACCTATCTTATGTTTTCTTATCTATGGATGTCTTTTATTTACTTTGCATGAGATCGTAGTTTAGAATAGTCTATGAATCTTGAGATGAGCCGTGATCTAAGGATACGGTTCGTGTTCTTGAGATAGTCTATTTCTAAACATGATTTCTTTTATGTACGCAACCTTGACTAGCTTATACTCTAAAAGGATAGGTCATGATCCAATGAATACAGATCGTGCTCTCCCCAAATAGGCTATATCTTGGTTGGTCATATATTAAATATTTACATATTAGAAGGGTACTAACTATCTAACAAGAAATCAGTTAAAATCTTGAGATACTTCTTTCAATACTTAAATCAATCCTTTATTAGTGCTCTAGTTTACTTTGCTATTATTCATTCATAATCTTCTAATCAATTAATTAGCATATTAATCTTTTTTTAATCTATTACTCGAATGTAATTTAGCCCATGATCCTTATGGATACGAACTTGACTTACACTATCTACATATTAATAAGTTAATGATTAATTTTGATCACCTACGACAGTGATCAAATTTTGGTGTGATTGTCCGAGATCGTTGGCATAATTGCTTCAAGTCTAAAAAAAAAAATTAAAAAAAAATTACTACTTTATTTTATTGCATAGTTACTTTATATGCTTGACTGCCTTATTTGTTTTACTACTTCATATTGCTTGTTGATTATTTCTTTCTTTTGCACTCTTGCTTTTCATACTTTATTTTACTGATTAGTAACTTACCTTTTATTGCTAGTTAAATTACTTTAATTACTTAATTACCTTCTATTTATTTTTTTTTAATTTTATCTTTTATATCTAGTTGACTTTTAGTATTTGAATCTAATTCAAACTTTCTTTTCCTAAATATAAATTCAGAAAAAAAAAGACATTAACGCATCACAACAAGTTAACTAATATGGAGAAACAAAATTAAATTTTAAAAACTTTCCACTTGTGCTTGGGCATCTTGCTTTGTTTGCATTGCATCTTTCCATAAAATACTTTAAGGGCACAATCCATTAACTAAAATAAGGTGGAAACTTGATCACCCTTCCTTAGCCCACAAACCACAACCTTCATCTTGCATACCCAAGCCTAGGATAAAATCAATTAGACATCGATCCTAGGATACTCGAGCTCAATAGGACAAGTACACCTAAGAGTTGGATCAAGATTGACTCAATCATTGAATTGGTATCTAGGAATGTGGTTCATAAATTATGTTCCGAAGAAAGATGGTTCTCTAATTAAGACCGTTGCTTATGCATGGAGAGCCTCCCACCGATCTTATATTTACCTGACCAATTTAGTGAATTAATTCGAACTTGGAGTACTCAAAGATTGACTTGACAGTTAGGAGCTGTCTAGATCTAGGATAACCCTAAGTAGAGTTTTATTATGTTTATAACTTACTTGTTAACAAAATTTAAACCTAATTAAAGTACTTTCTCTATCTTTCTTAGAGCTAGGATCTTCTAGGATTTTCATCTTTAGAATTCTTCTTCTTCTCTTCTCCTCCTTCTTTGTAATATATATATATATATATATACACTAGGGTTTGCTCTAGAATTGTGGTGTATGCTTGGTCGTAGATCACTACAACCAGAATTATGATCCTTAGACTCTGAGATTGAGAGAACCATTAGAGTAACCTGAGTTAGGACCATGGATCCACACCAAGAGACTGATCCACCATGCCAATTGAAAGAGTACTTTACTCTTTTAACCTACACCTACTCCCCATGCATACAAGTGCCCCTAGAAGAGGCCGTATAGTATGAAATCAAGTCAGCATTATTCAGATGCTCCCATCTTTCTATAGACTTGCAAATAAGGATCTATACAAACATCTAGATGAATTTCTAAAAATTTGCTCAACTGTTAAAATTCAGAATTTCTCTAATGATGCTCTTACGCTAAAATTATTCTCATTTTCATTAAAGGACAAAATCAAATATTGGCTGAACTCCTTAGATACCATAACGATTCCGATCTAGGACCAACTTCAGAGAAAATTCCTCAAAAAGTATTTCTCAATAAAAAAAATTAATCAAATTCGAAAAGCAATAACTAGTTTATTCTAGATGGATAGAGAAATATTTCATAAGACTTGGGAGAGGTTGAAGGAACTGATCAAGAAGTACCCACACCATGCTGTACCCAAGTGGCAACTGGTCCAGTGTTTCTATGATGGCCTATCAGAGAAGCATCAATAAATGGTTGATACCTCATGTGGTGGGATCTTCATGCTAAAAAATGAGTATGAAGCCTGGTAGCTCTTTGAAACATTGAGTGAGAATTCATTGCATCATATGTCTACTATCAGGAGAGACCCTCCTATGTCCGGACCCAAACACGATGGGATTTACAAAGTCAGAAGCTCAATCGATATCCATTGTAAAACAGATGAATTGTCCCAAAAACTTGACCAACTATTGCAGGTCAGACCCACCAGTACTCCAGCCACACCTATACGAAATGTTTGTTCCATGTGTTTGAGTCCTACACATACTATCATTGAGTGTCTAGATGCATCCCAATATCCTGAGTTCGTATATGAATAGATAATCAAGCACAGACTTAGAATAATTTTAGATCTAGACACAATCCATATTTTAATATCTATAATCCGGATTGGAGAGACCATCCAAAGTCTTTTTGGGCCCAATAACCTACTGCAGGGCCCTCAATTTTAATACCTAGTTATCTCGAGGAAGCCAATAAACCAGCTCCATACCCACAGTACGCATAGAATATGCAACCTTCTCCAAATACTGCTGATCAGTGTATTAAATATAACATAAAAGGTATTAAAATTTTTATTATTTAATTTTTATTATTTAATATTTGATAATTTTTATATTTTTTTAGAAATAATTAATTATGAAGATTTAATCATAAATCATTAAGCAACAGCTTTTCAATACATATAAATAAAGTTTGAATCTAAATTCAGATCTATCATATGTACGATATATAAAGATATAAGAATGCATGATAGAAATTTAATAAATAAAAAAAATTAATTTTATGTGGGATTCATTGTCCTCGAAAGAGAGAGAGAAAGGGATGGAGGTTGTTGCGAAGCATGAGCATTATGACTTGGGATCCACGGTTTTTTTGGTGGGCGTTTGAGTGCATGGCTCACAAGTTCTATCCAGCGGCTCATCTCTGGCGCGGTCCACAAGGAGCATATAACGCGGCTAACAGTTGAGGACCCGCGCGACTCTTTGGAAGGGACACGGCCTGGGGCTTCACGTGGTTCAAATCCGAGCGCTTGGATGCGATTGGGCGCGGGAGATCACAGTGAGCGCGTGGGATTCAAACGAGATCGGGAATGGCTTGGCGCGCGAGAACGTGGGCTGGTGGGTCCTTGGGCGTGGGAACTCACAGTGAGAGGCGTGATTTGAATTCACGCAGCCAACGAAACACGTGGAGAGGCCAGCGAGCGAGACACGGTGTGGACGCAGAACCAAGGACTGAGACGCGACCTGTGACGCGACAAACACAGCACGGCTAAGATTTTAAATCCTAAGGAAAAAAAGGTATTCCATAAAGAGTAGGAAGATTGGTTACGTGTAGAACTTAGGAGGGTCAGAAAGACTATAAAAAAAATTCAGACATATAAAAAAATTACTCAAAAAAAAATATAGAGAAGAGCAGCAGGTAAAATTTGGATTAAAAAAAATTACTCAAAAAAAAGATATAGAGAAGAGCAGCAGGTAAAATTTGGATTGGAGACTCTTCCAAGATAAGAGATACTGGGAAGAAAAATTTTGTTCCTGCACTATTTTCATACCAATATCAATTTAAGATCAAGATCAAAGAGAAAAAAAAAATTTAGCATAAAATTTGAAAGAAAAAGAAAAAGGTTATTAACCATCTTTTCGATGAGACTAGATCAATCTATTTTAGATTTTTTTTATAATTTTTATTTTTTTATTTATTTTTTAAATTTTTTTTATAATTAAATTTTATTTTTTATTAATATAAAATTTATTTTTATACTCTTTAAATTTTTATTATTTATTTTTATTGTAACTAGATGTTAAGATCTAGATAGTAGATCTTAGTATCAAGTTATTTTTATACTTTTTAAATTTTTATTATTTATTTTTATTATAAGTAGAAGCTAAGATCTAGATAGTAGATCTTAGTACCAAATTTTTTTTTCTCACATTTTTAATTTTTAATTTTTGATTTAAATTATTTTTTTAATTTTTTATAAAAATCAAAGTTATCAAATCAGTACTGTCTTCTCTGTGGAATTGATCCGACTCATTATTTTTTATATATTTTTAATTTTTTTAATCAAATTTAAACTGATAATTATGGTGTCCTAACGACAACATCGCGAGATATTAATTTTGGCACTGTTGTCGGAGAAGGCATAACGCTAAAGTTTTTGACTTCTTTAATTTTTTTTGTAAATATAGCTTGCTAACTTTTTTTTGTTTTTGCAGAAGAAACAAAAAAAAAAATTAAAAAAATATAGAACACTGCTAAGTTTGCTTGGTGAGATCAATCTTAACTTTAGACTTTTTTCTTTTTTAGCATTATTTATTTTTTTTCATATTAACTTAAAAATAATCTACTTAAACCTTATCAAAACTTCGTGATAAGAGTAGAAATCTTAATTAGTTAGAGCATCCATTATTTAGATTTTTTTTTTGATGATTGCTGGAGACAAGGTAAGCCTCTCAAATTTAATTAGTTTCATGTATCTAATTTAGTTGCATAAAACTCCTTGTTTGAAATTGATTGTGTATATTCATCTCAAATTAACTTAAGGGCAACACCTATTAATAAGATAAGATGAGAATTTCATTATCTTTTCTTAGTCCAAAAATAATCAACCAGCATATCTCATTAACCCAAGCCATTAAATTAAAATTAACTAGACATGAGCTCTTAAGGAACTCGAGCTCAATAGGATAAGTGACCTCGAAAGTTGAACCGGATCGGACCTAGTTGATCAATTGGTGTCTAGAAAAGTAGTTCAGCGACTATGTCCCAAAGGAAGGTGATTTTTTAATTGATTCTGTTCACTGATCTGGCCAACTTAATTGATATCAAAGGAAAGCAACGGGGAGACTCTCACCAATCTTACACTTATCTAGCCAGTTGGTTGGTTAGGTTCGCATTTGGAGTGCTTGATGGTGCACTTGAAATAGTTAGAAGCTATCTAAATTTAGGATAATCTTAGGATAGAGAGTCCACTTTGTACTAACTCAATTGTAATTAACATTTAACCACAACTAATTCTTCTTATCTATCATCTCTAGGTCTAGAACTCTCTTAAGATTTCATCTTTAGAACTTCTCTCTTTCTTTCTCTTCTCTTTTTCTTCCTCTCTCCCTCCTCTTTAAAAAAAGAAAAACAACAATCTGGACCACACATATTAGGATTTGCACTGATACATGTATGATAGGAGATCTTTTTTCCTAACGTAGATGAACCTAATCCTGAAATTGAATGGTTGATTCACATTAAATCTGACAATCAAATGGCTGAAAATCTCAAAGAACCACTTAGGCAGATGAAAGAATACTTTATTCCTTCTACTTATAATCCATCGACTTATATTCACTTACCTGATATTCCTACAAGTCAATATGAGATCAAGCCAACCATAATCCAAATGTTTCCATCTTTCTATGGAATCAAACAATCAGACCCTAGTTCTAAGGCCGACTTGAATCTGATAGCTCAAAAATTAGATAAAATCGACCTGTTTGTCCAAAAGTTAGATCAATTCCTATCCCTAGGTCAACAATCATCTGCACAATACACATCACCTTTTAATTATCAGGAGATTTGTTCCATCTATGCTAGCCTAGTTTACTATGTGAGTGAATGTGCCACGGCTGTACAGTTTTCACCTTTCATCCAAGAACAAGTTCAAGTTGCATAAGACTACTCCAAACCTATTAATGATCCATTTTCAAACACATATAATCTAAATTAGAGGAACCATCTTAATTTTTCTTGGAGACCCAAACAAGCACAGACCCAAATTTCTCTGGTATAAAACTTTCAAAATATGCCCCAATATCAGAACTACGCCTATAATAGAGGTCAGCCTAATCAGCCTATCCAGCCATCATATTACAATCAGCTATCATACCCACCTCCTCAACAGACCAATCTAGCCGACGATAGGTTTACTTAACTTCAACCACTGATTATGATGTTGGAATTCAAAATTTGGTGCATGCATATGTGTTTCAAAACTTTATTTTCTAAACATTACAGCGGAGAATAGGATTAAAACGCTTTTAATCTAAATTATGCATGCATGAAAATATAAAACCACATGGATCTATTTCATATGTTAAAATTGATATATACTGAAATTCAGATTGTGATCAAATCATATACCTATTTCGTAATCCTTTTCTTCAAATCTAAATTTGGAAGAGAAGATGTTCTCTCTTAGCCGTACAATTATCCGGTCTCTACGAGTATCTACTTGAGATCAGCCTGGATCGCGATCAATACTTGATCTCTTTTCTTGATCTTCTTCTTCTCCTCTTCTCTAGAGTTTCTTTTTACTATATATTGCTACCAGATGCTAGAAACTAGCAAGGAAGAGGCACCCAATAGCCTTGGACATGGAACACCTTGGGATGCACGTCCCAATAGAAGGGGCGTGTAGAATGCCTAAGAGAAAAGAGAAAGGGGGAGGAAGAGAGGGCATTGAGACCTTCTATGGGCATGGGGACTGCTAGTTTGGATGCTCAAGGGATCTTAGAGGAGGTCCCTTTAAATAGGCACAAGGATTGAATCCTATTCAATCTTATAATATAAGTCTTACTTGCATTGAGTTTCCTATTCACTTAAGTTACCCAACTTACTTTAGGAGACCTTTTAGACGCTAACAATTGGAGCTCTTGCACCCATAATTAGACATCCTAAAATACATCCAAGAGATACCCCATAGGAGAACTAAAAGCCCTCTAATCAATGGACACGCCCAACTTGATTAAATCAAGGTGGCACCTAAGAATAACTATCAAAAAAATTAATTAGAGACTTGCACCTTTAATTTATATGATCCATAATCTTAGACATCCAATAATTTGAGTCTTATGAATCTTATTCATGTAAGTTATTAGTAGATATTTAAGTTAGAATTATCTTATCAAATAAGTAATCCCAACGGAAAGAGAAATTGGATCCAACTATGTGCTAGCAAGGTTATCATGAACCTAATGGATTTTTCTAAATCCAATTGACACTTTATAAGCTCAATTGCTTATTCTAGACCTAATCTCTTTGTTGTATGATTCCATAGATTCAATTCTATCTGATTGTGAGATATACAATGATCTCTATCAAAGTATCATTGAAACTCTTTTTAATGGATCAGAATAATTCTACTCTAACTCAACAAGGATTGTCAATCCAAAACAATCCTAGTGAGCTCTCACAATCCATCAGTGATACCTAGCAGTATGTAGTGGCAACCTAATAGAACTGAAATGAACTTTTAAGTATAGTTAACGTATGATTCAGTCCCTCTATCGTGAATTTCGACTAGATGGCAGATCATGGATAAATCATTAAACCTCAGCATCAATCATACGATAGATTCGATTAGCTTAAGTTCAGTTGTGACTTCTATAAAAAAATTTTTCTATTAATTACACTGTTGTGGCCACAAACTATTGGACTTAACCTCTCAAATCTCATAGGATTACTTCTCTCTATCAAGATCGATAGATCCTATCTTGATGCGCATCCCACTCCTATAGTGGACCAACTGTCGCCAACATCCACTACAAGGGTTCATTGAGATCCATGTTTATGTGTCAGTCAAACTCCAGCATTCTCATTGCGAATAGCAGTACCATCTCAAGTCAAAGAATCAGTTACACAATCATAGCATCGAGATAATCACTGACGATTGAATAAAAATCCAAGTGATCTCTCGTATGGTCATGCTCAGTACTAGTTGTTCTCTAACAACTACTTGCACTTGTCGTTCTATGTCTCTACGCAGTAGACTAGAGGCTCATCTATCTCGAAGGAAGTGATTTGTGCACCAGTCTATCCGGATCTATCACCATCCTCATGATGATCCTATGACCGAAAGTATTTAGAAATTAAATATATGTCTCTAATTCTGAACACCTTGAGAATATATATCAAAACTAATTCCATAGATGATTCAAGGACATATTACACTTGAATGAAAAAGAACTTGCCCTTTTATTGATCATATCAATATATTAAGTATAAAATTATATCCTAGATTTATTACAATGTGTCAGTCGTATTGGTTTCTAGGACATACATTTAACAATCTTCCACTTGGACTAAAGCCAATTGGGTACAAATCTAAGTCCCATCTTCTTAAGGTAGACTTTCATTTTCAGTTGGCTCAAATGCTTAGTCAGTGGGTCTATCATATTGTCTACGAAGTCTACTCTTCGCACCTCGACATATTTCATTTCAAGATAGTCGCGTCTAATATGAAACCGCCGCTCGATGTGCTTAGAGACTTTGACTTCTTAGCAAGTGCTATGGCTCCATTATTGTCGCAGTACAGCGGTATGACATCCGATGTCATAACCCCAAGTTCTGCGACAAACTTCTTGAACCAAAAGCCTTCCTTTGTAGCATCTAAAGCAGTGACATACTCAGCCTCTGTGGTCGACTTCACTATGATGGGTTGCTTGAAACTCTTTCAGCTAACTGTGCTACCATTGCAAACAAACACATATCCTGATGTGGACTTTCTATCATCAGAATCAGACATGAAGTCTGAGTCAGTATACTCATCGACTCGCAACTCAAAATCATCTCAAAAGATCAAGAACAAGTCCTTAGTCCTTCTTAAGTACTTAAGGATATTCTTTACGGCTATCCAATGCTTCTCGTCTGGATTCGACTGGTACCTGCTCGTGACACTCATAGCAAGGATAATATCAGATCGAGTATATAGTATAGCATACATGAGGCTCCCTATGGTCGAGACGTAAGGAATCCTACTCATACACTGCATCTCCTCAGATGTGATCGGACACATCATCTTGGAGAGACTAATATCATGCCTAAGAGGTAAAAGACCTCTCTTAGAGTTTTTCATGCTGAACCTCTTCAGCACCTTCTCTATGTACAGCTTTTGTGACAGACCAAGCATCGTTTATGTCTATTTCTATAGACTTTTATTTCAAGAATATAGAATACTTTTTCTAGATCTTTCATGGAGAATTCTTTGGATAACCATTTTTTGATCGTGGTCAGCATGGGAATATCATTTCCAACGAGTAGAATATCATCCACATACAATATGAAAAAGGTGATCGCACTCCCACAGACTCTCTTGTATATGCAAGGTTTCTCTTCATTTTTGATGAAATCAAACAATTTGATTGCCTCATCAAAATGATGGTTCCAACTCTGAGAAGCTTGCTTTAATCCGTATATGGACCTTTGCAGCTTGCAGACTCTGTAATCATCATCACCAGACGTGAAACCCATAGGCTGCTCCATATAAATATCTTCCTTTAGATATCCATTCAGGAAGACAGTTTTTACATCCATCTGCCAGATTTCATAATCATAGTAAGCTACAATAGCAAGCAGAGTGCGGATAAATTTCAGCAGGGCTACGGACGAAAAAATTTTCTGATAGTCAATGCCCTCGTGCTAACTATAACCTTTAGCCACAAGCCTAACTTTATAGGTCTCTATCTTACCATCGGTATCTATCATTTTTTTGTAGATCCATTTATACCCAATGGGTATGATATACCCTCAGGTGATCCACTAAGGTCCAGATTTGGTTCGAGTGCATCGAATCAATTTCTGACTTTATAGTGTCTAACCATTTTTCGAAATCAATGTCAGATATCGTCTTGTCAAAGGTATTAGGATCATTACCATGACCCCAACATCGCATAAGAAATATTTTCTTTACTTCTTTCGTAAGCATACCCATGTACCTTTCAGAAGGTTGAGAGATCCTGCTAGATCTACGAGGTGGTAAAGGAACATCAACTACTGGCTATGGACTATGGGTTCCTGAGGATCTATAGTTCTTGGCTCTTCAGAGACTTTCTCTTCGAGCTCCACTAACCTCCCACTACCACCATCCTAGATAAACTATTTTTCTAGGAATACGGTGTTTCGACTCACAATCACATTGTGATCTTGTGAAAAGTAGAAGTAGTATCTCATGGATTTTTTTGGATACCCTATAAAGCAAGCTATAATTGATCTATCCTCCAACTTATCTGCCATCTATCTCTTGATATAGGCTGGATATCCCCAAGTCTTAAGATAATCCAGACTCGGCTTCTTATCAAACCATATCTTATACGATGTAGTAGGAACGGACTTTGATGGAATCCTATTTAACAAGTGAATGGCAGTTAATAAGGCATGTCTCCAAAGAAATAAGGGTAGATCAGTGAAGCTCATCATGGACCTGACCATATCCAATAGGATCCTGTTCCTCCTTTCGGATACCCCGTTGAGCTGAGGTGTTTCAAGAGATATCTATTGAGAGACTATGCCGTTGTCCTCAAGATATCTCAAAAATTTTTGACTAAGATATTCACCTCCTCGATCAAATTGAAGAATCTTAACGGATTTATCTGTTTGCTTTTCTACTTCATGCCTAAATTTTTTGAACTTTTCAAAGGTCTCAGACTTGTATTTCATGAGATACATATATCTGTACCTAGATAGATCATCGGTAAAGATAATGAAGTAGGTATAACCACCCCTAGCCTGCACATCAAATGGCCCACACACATCAGTGTGTACCAGGACGAGTTACTCAATGGCCCTCTCCCCATGTCCTACAAAGAGTAACTTGGCCATCTTTCTTCGAAGGCAAGATTCATAAACTGGATACGACTCTGGGTTAAGAGAGCCAAGGATCCTATCCTTTTTCAGTCTGTTTATCCTATCCTCTCCAATAGGGCCTAGTCTATGGTGCCACAAGTACTTCTAGTTAATTTCATCTCTGGATCTCTTTTGGCCTACAATACTCACTATTTGATCATTTAGGTTCACATTCACATCAACATACAAGTGATAAAGACTGTCAATTAAAAGACCTCGTGTAACCAATTTATTTCATAAATAAATAGAATAAAAATCTTTATTGAAATAAATTTTAAAACCTTTCTGTACTAGCATAGACATGAAAATTAAATTTTGACTAGCTACAAGAACATAATAATAGTTTTTCAAATCTAATCTAACACCAGACGGTAATCGAAGAGGATAAGTGCCAACGACCTCTGTAGCAACCTTTGCTCCATTATCGATCTGAAAGATCATGTCACCTTCCCTCAACCTCTTACTTTCTATCAGATCTTACATTGAGGTACATATATGAGCACTCGAGCCAGATTCTAATATCCAACTAGAAGTAGAAAAAATCATAAGGTTAGATTCAATTACAAGTATACCTTCGAAAGATTTATCATCCTTTTTGGTCTTTGGCTCTCCAGGTGTTTTGGACAGTTCCTCCACCAGTGGCCTTCAGCATGACAGTGAAAACACTTTTCCTTTGCTTCAGCCACCTTTGGACCATCCTTCTTCAGCTTGCTCTCTTTCTTCTGCTTCTTCATGGATTTAACCTTCTTCTTTCTAATAGATTTTCTCTTGAAAAAAGAAGTTCGCTCCATAGTGAGAACAGTATCCCTTGAACTCTTCAAAATACCCTCCATAGTGACGAACATATTGATAAGTTCGAGAATAGTACAGTCAAATTTATTCATATAAAAATTCACAATGAATTGACTATATAAATTGATAAAGGATTGAAGGATCGAATCCATCTGTAATTCTTTTTGCATATCTAGCTGAGCTTTTCAATCTCCTCAATGTCCTTGATCACTATCATACAGTGCTCATGGACAGACTGTCCCTCGTACATCTTCAGATTGAAGAGTCTCTTAGATACTTTAAAGTGTGCAGTATGACTCTGCTCATCATACAACTCTTGTAGGTAAGTGATCATAGCATGGACAGTGGGTATATGCTTGTGCTGACTTTGTTACTCGTTTGACATGGACGTCAGTACATAGCACTTGATCTGACTGCCTTCATTCGTCCACTTCTCAAAAGCAGCTCTTTGCTCAATAGTAGAACAGTTTGGTAGCACTATGGATTTCTGATCGAGTACATGACCTAGCTTTTTAGAGGTCAGGACAATCCTGAGATTTTTGAGCTAGTCTTTGTAATTGATACCGATCAAATGATTGATTTCAAGGATGTGGGTTAGAGGGTTCGAGGTTGATATTATTTAACTATGAGAGTAGAGATTCAAGTTAGACTTTTATACTTTAATGCAAACAATGACTCCTACTAATTTATCGGATCCCTCCACTCTCTGAGAAGGAAACAAAAACCCTAACATGATAAAGGATTCCTAGTGGATGCTGTGGTTCCACCGATAACATGCACCTCACCTAATAGTTATTGGTAACATGCACACCAATGCGTAGGCAACTCTTTGCCTAGATGCTTTTCTAAGCATGTTGCAGCGACTTGGTCTCTAAGTCGTGTGGGCTCACCTAACAGTTATTGCCCACACTTCTTAGTTAAGCCCGACCCCACTATTCACAAGTAGGTGCAAGGTCATCATTGGGTCCTTCACCTAACAGTTATTGGGCCCAACCCTATCCTTACCCTGGAGCAACTCTTTGCTAATAGAGTGGTTGCGTATTTTCGATGCAACTGGACCACTGTAACCAGTCGAGAACAATCAATGCCGGTAGCATGCCCATACATCTACAATGGTGGAAGACCTATTGACTTAATATTTTAGGAAGGTTTAGGTTTTGGTCTCATCCAATGAGTCATCATATGATCGATCTAACTGGCATAGGCTAAACTAAACTGCTAAGCAACCTAATTCAAGACTCAATCTTTCAAATTGGCCAGATAAGTGAAGATTGGTGGGGTTCCCCTTGTTGCCTTCCTTAAACATCAATAAATTGGCCAGGTCGGCTAATAGAACTAATTAAATAATCACGTCTCATTAACTTACCTTAGATACCAATAGGTTGATTGATCAGAATTGATTTATTCAAGCGAATCGGGTTCAAATCAATGAACCAAATAAGATCTTTAGGTTAATTGATTCTACATATGGGATTCAATTAATTTGATCAACAATAATTGTATGATCATTAACTTAATTGATCTGACCTTGATCAATATTTGACTCAGTTTGACCAATTACTTAATCGGATTAGACCCATATGACTCAAATCAAAAATCCTAAATACAATCTTATTACATGACCAAATTAATGATTTTTTTCATGATCAAAATTCTCATACTCAAACATAAATTTTAAATTTTAAAATCATATTTTAGATCTAAATTCTTTACATGAAAGTAAATTTTAAAGTATAAAAATAATTTTCAAGTTTTAACACATAAACATATATCATATATATGCATGTAAAATTAGATCTAAATAAAATTTCAAATCTAAGCATGATATCATATATCTCATATACTAATCATAGATCAGATTAAAAATAAATTTATGATCTAAATATGCAAGCATATAATACGTATATGGATCAAAATTCAGATCATATAAAAATTTTAAGTTTTATGCATGCATCTATATATTTCATAAACATGAACTAGAACTCTTTCTAAATTAATATTCAGATCTATGCATGCAATAACATATCAACTATATATTCTAAAATTAAATTCAAAATCAAATTCTAGATTTGAAGATCCATCTATACATCTCATGTATCAAGTAAAAATTTAATTTTAAAATCTTTTCAAAAATATGTATATCAAAATTCAATATATGAAAATTTATGGCTCTGATACCACTATTGAAATTCAGAGTTTGGTGCATGCATATGTGTTTCAAAATTTTATTTTCTAAATATCATAATGAAGAATAGGATTAAAATAACTTTAATCTGAATTATGCATGCATAAAAATATAAAATCATATGGATCTATTTCATATACTGAAATTGATATATGCTGAAATTCAGATTGTGATCAAATCACATGCTTGTTTCATAATCTTTTTCCTCAAATCTGAATCTAGAAGAGAAGAGGTTCTCTCTTAGCCACACAAGTATCCAACTTCTATGAGTATCCACTCAGGATCAGCTTGGATCACGATCAACACTTGATCTCTTTCCTTGATCTTCTTCTTCTCCTCTTCTTTAGAGTTTTTTCTTGCTTTGTGCTACTACCAGATACTAGAAACCAGCAAGAAAGAGACACTTAATAGCCTTGGGTGTGGAACACCTTGGGATGTGCATCCCAAGAGAAGGGGCCCGTAGAATGCCCAAGAGAGAAGAGAAAGGGGGAGGAAGAGAGGGCATGGAGACTTTCTATGGGTGTGAGGCCTGCTGGTTTGGATGCTCAAGAGACCTTAGGAGAGGTCCCTTTAAATAGGCACAAGGATTGAATCTTATTTAATCTCATAATACAAGTCCTACTTGCATTGAATTTTCTATTCACTTAAGTTATCCAACTTACTTTAGGAGATCCTTTAGGCACCAACAATTGGAGCCCTTGCACCCATAATTAGATATCCCAAAATACACCCAAGAGACACCCCATAGGAAAACTAAAAGCCCTCTAATCAATGAACATGCCCAACTTGATCAAATCAAGGTGGTGCCCAAGAATAACTATAAAAAAAAATTAATTAGGGACTTACATCTTTAATTTATATGATCCATAACTTTAGAAGCCCAACAATTAGAGTCTCATAAATCTTATTCATATAGGTTATTAGTAGGTAATTAAGTTAGAATTATCTTATCAAATAAGTAATCCCAACGAAAAGAGGAATTGAGTCCAACCATGTACTAGCAAGGTTATCATGAATCTAATAGGTTTCTCTAAACCCAATTGACACTTCATAAGCTTAATTGCTTATTTCAGATCTAATCCCTTTGTTGTGTGATCCCATAGATTTAATTCTATCTGGTAGTGAGATATATAATGATCTCTATCAAAGTATCATTGAAACTCTTTTCAATGAGTCAGAACAATTTTACTCTAACTCAACAAGGATTGTCAATCCAGAATAATCCTAGTGAGCTCTTACAATCCATCAGTAACACCTAGAAGTATGTAGTGGCAACTCAATAGAACTGAAATAAATTTCTAGGTGTAGTTAACGTGTGATTCAGTCCCTCTATCGTAAGTCCCGACTAGATGGTCGGTCATGGATAAATCATCAAACCTCAGTATCAGTTATATGATAGATTTGATTAGCTCAAGTCCAGTTGTGACTTCTATAAAATTTTTTTTTCATCAATCATACTGCTGTGGTCACAGACTCTTGGACTTAATCTATCAAATCTCATAGGACAACTCCTCTCTATCAAGGTTGATAGATCCTATCTTGATGCGCACCCCACTCCTATAGTGGACCAACTGTCGTTAACATTCACTACAAAGACTCATTGAAATTCATATTTATGTATCAGTCAAACTTCAATAGTCTCACTACGAGTAGTAGTACCATCTCAAATCAAAAGATCAGTCACACAATCACAGCATCGAGATAATCACTGACGATAGAATAAAAATCTAAGTGATCTCTCGTATGGTCACGCTCAATACTAGTTATTCTCTAACAACTATCCGCACTTATCGTCCTGTGTCTCTATACAATAGATTAGAGGCTCATCTATCCCGAAGGATGTAATTTGTGCGCCAGTCTATCCAGATCTATCACCGTCCTCATGATGATCCTATGATCGAAAGTATTTATGAATTAAATATATATCTCTAATTCTCAATACCTTGAGAATATATATCGAAACTAATTTCATGGACGATTCAAGAATATATTACACTTGAATGAAAAAGAATTTATCCTTTTATTGATCATATCAATATATTAAGTATAAAATTATGCTCTAGATTTATTACAATATGTCAGCCATATTGACTTCTAGGATATACATCTAATATATGTCCCAACAGCAATTCATCGTCAGGCTAGAAGCATAAATATGACAGTTAGTTGAGTCCATCATGAAGAGAGAATCAGATCAATTATCAAGCCAATTGATAGCGAATCTCAGGAACAACCCACCCAATGCCTACCAACTTCTCACTATGGTTCCATTCTCAAGTGCTCTAGTATCACCCATTTTTTTTAACAGGAAGGAAGGATAAATTGATGAAATGATGGAATTATTAGAGACTTCTCAAGGACCACAAATGAATAACATAATAGAGGAATCTACCACCCATAATTTTAGGGGGGATGATTTTAATGTAAATAGGCATATCACAAAAATAAACGACCTAATAGAAATACCCTACTTCGAAACCACCCAACTTTGGATCGAGAATCATGAGCCATTACCTAGCCCTCCAATAGCTCTCTTGTTAGAATTATCAGTTGCTTTAGAACTAAAGCTACTTTCTGACGCACCCACTGACACCCTTCCAGTGATCCCTAATCAGGATGTCCAACTTGTAGGTGTTCTAAAAGTGTATAAAGAAGTTATCGAATGGGATATCTCTGAAATGACGGATAACAATATTGAGATTTTGTTACTGTTATCTCTATAGTCGGCACTACTTTCGAGGACTGTCTCAAAATCTTTCTACGATGTTAAAATGATGTATGAAGATAAATTTAATATTAATTTAAAAAACCATGTGATAGATCAGAAAGAGATGATGTTGAGACATATTATATCCGAGAAAGGGATTGTGGTAAAACAGGATATAGTTGAAGAAATTATTAAACTACCATCCCCAATCTTGGCCCAACAAATACAATCCCTTTGTGGTCATCATGAAGACTATAATCATATTTTTAGACCCTGATTTTGCATGCTTGCCCAGTACACTTTATTGGTCTGGGCTAATCGTTGTTGAATATTTTATGGATATTTTACTACCATGATGACAAACCCTCCTTAGTTTTAAGTAGGACTCCCTTATAGCATTTGGTTGAAGATGTTAAACTTGATACTTGTTGGGAGGCAACCCAATTTTTATATTTGAATCTCTTTTTATTTTTAGCTTACTTTCTTTTTAAATTTAGGATTAAGTTGGGGGAGAATCAATTTTGAAAAGACTTCAAGTGGAATCATGGAGGTCAGACTGAACCAAGTATACATCTAGGTCAGGTGACATTTCTCATTTTCTTCCTCTTTGTCTATCATACTTTATTTTTTCTACTCTATGGAGAACAATATTGATTAAGTTGGGGGGAGGATAATAATTTTTTTTTTTTAAATTCTCGAATAAGTTAGTATTTAGCATTTGGATATCTAATTACACTTAAGAATCGAGTTGAACCAAGTATTTTTTTAAAGTAAATTGATGCATAGCTCAAAGAGTTTGTGAGACATCGAGAAATCAAGTATTAAGAAAATTCAATAAAGAGTTAAGTTTTGAACATAAATATTTTTTTCTTAAACACTTCTAATTCTTCTTACTAGCATCAAAGAAGAGTTTACTTTCTATGAGCTTATGTAGGGTAACTATACATTTTTTCATACTAAAAAAAAAATTTAAGAACTTCATGTTGAGTAACCAGACCTCTTTGCCTAAGCAAGCATTGAGTTTCACGTCAAAAGATATGAAGGAAAAAGAAGCTCTGTTGTAAAGCTAGTTTTAACTCATAGCTTATTTGGTTCGAGTAAGTCTAAGAGATATTTTATATCTAGTGCTCTAAAGTCATCTGGTTTAGAAGTCATTGGCTGAAAACTCACTATATAGATTAGATAGAAAGCTTAAGGGATTAAGACACTCAATAACAATACAACATTAAAGAAATATAAAAAAAAATAGAGCAAAGTCTAAGCATTGGTCTCCCGTCGAATAATCGGATCTCTTCACCTAAGTAAGTATTATAGTTCACATCAAAAAGTAGGTAATATGAAAATATTTTTATAATAAATAAAGGATGAAAGTAACAATACATCCATCGATATGAAAGTTAAACGATTTAGAGATAAAGATATGAAAAATTTAAAAAAGATTTAGTGTTCTTGGCTTAACTTTCACATTGATTAATACTAATATCTCTATGACATAACTCACTCACGTTTTATAGAACATCAATGGCCCTTTTAAAAATTGCTTGGTGAAATTCGAAACTCTAAGTTAAAAGATATCTAAACTCTAAATCCATTCTTTACTCGAAGATGAGCAAAGTTCAAATTGGAGGATGTGACTAGTACATTAAATATGACCTAAAAAGTATTAAAATTTTTATTATTTAATATTTAATATTTTTTTATATTTTTTTATGAATAATTAATTATAAAGATTTAATCACAAACCAACAAGCAACGATCTTTTAACACATATAGATAAAGCTCAAGTTTAAATTCAGATGTGCTAGGTATATGAAGAACCAAGAAGGACTGAGATGTGACCTGTGACGCGACGAACAGAGCGCGGCTAAGATTTTAAATTCTAGGAAAAAAAAGTATTCCATGAGGAATAGGGAGATTGGTTATGTGTAGCATTTGGGAGGATCAAAAAGGCTATAAAAAGAGAACTAGACATATAAAAAAATTATTCAAAAGAGAGAAAGGTATAGAGAAGAGACAACAGGCAACATTTGGGTTGAAGGCTGCTTCAAGATAAGAGGTGTTGAGAAAAAGAGTTTTATTCCTGTACTATCTCCATGTCAATACTAATCAGAGATCAAGATTTAAAGAGGAAGAAGAAGAAGAAGTCCAGCATGCTCTGAGAAGTTTGAAGGAAGAAAAAGAGGTCATCAATCATCTTTTCAATGAGACCATTAATCTACTTCAAATTTTTGTTACAGTTTTTATTTTATTTACTTATTTTTTTAAATTTTTTATAATTAAAATTTATTTTTTAATTAATATAAAATTTATTTTTATGCTCTTTAAATTTTTATTATTTATTGTATTGTAAGTAGATGCTAAGATCTAGATAATAGATCTTAGTACCAAGTTATTTTTATGCTCTTTAAATTTTTATTATTTATTTTTATTACAAGTAGAAATTAAGATCTTGATAGTAGATCTTAGTATCAAATTTTTTTTCTCATACTTTTAATTTTTATTTTTTGACTTAAATTATTTTTTTAATTTTTTTTATAAAAATCAAAGTTATCAAATCAGTACTACCTGCTCTGTAAAATCGACCTAACTCATTGCTTTCTATATATTTTTAATTTTTAAAAAAAAATAAATTTAAACTGATAATTACGATGTCCTAGCAATAACATCGCGAGATATCAACTGTCTTTGAGGAGAAGGTGCTGCAAGCACTTAAGGGGTTGGAGATGAACATCCAGATCTTTCACTCCCACACACAGTCTATTGTAAAGCTAGAGATCCAGATAGATCAGCTAGCGATAGCTTTCAGTAGGATGGAGGAGGGCAAACTACCCAGCTAGCCCATCAGTAATCTAAAAGGGCAGTATATGGCTCAGATCTCTACTGGTCCAAAATTTTTTTTCAAACATGCCAAATCGGTCATGACACTTAAAAGTGAAAAAATCTTAAATCAGCCTAAAGTGACCCAACAATCAAAGCGACCAATGTCGGCTAAGCTGGAAAAGAAGAAATCTGAAGAGAGGGAAGAACCCACTTACCCGGTACTTGCACTTAAGGCCCCATTTCCAAGTGCTTTAGAATCCCCTTTACCTTTAGACAAGAAGGGCATACGAATAAATGAAATGCTAGAACTATTTAAAGAGATCCAGATAAACTTATTCCTTCTTGATGCCATTAAGCAAGTCCCGACCTATGCCAAATTCCTAAAGCACCTATGCAAAAAAAAATGAAGATCTAAGGCATACATATCGAAGAACATCCACTTGATTGAGTAGGCCAGCTCAGTCTTTTAGCAAATTGCCCTACTCAAACTTAAGGATCGTGGTACCCCAATTATATCTTATGTCATAGGGGACCTCATAATTAAGAAGGCATTACTCGATTTGGGTGCGAGTATCAACCTTCTCTCAAGCTCTGTTTACGATCTATTTAGATTTGGAGAGTTGAAACCCACGATGGTAACTCTACAATTAGCAGACCGATCGGTTAAGATACCTCGTGGAATGCTGAAAGATATGTTGGTGAAAGTAGATGAATTCTACTTTTTTATTGACTTTCTGATGCTGGATATGAAATCTGACAGCAACTCCAGCCAAACAATCATCCTAGATAGACTCTTCCTAGCAACCGCTAACGCTTACAATAACTATAGGATTGGGATCATAGATGTGAACTTTGGGAATAAGAAGCTGAGGTTGAATATTTTCAATGCATCTTAGGACTACCTACATATGACCATGATGAGATCAATATGCTAGAGGAAGTTATAGAAGATAAAATTCCTGCCTTGCTTGACTTAGACCCTTTATAAGCATGCCTAACACATTTCAGAGTGGATGACTTTGATTTAGATGGGTACATTGAAGAAGTGAATGTATTATTAGAGCCATCCAATTTTAGTACCACTCCCTCCTGGATCGTAAAGTATGAGCAGTTATCGACTCAATCAAGTCCTCTAGTACCATCCTTAGAAGTACCACCTGCCCTAAAGCTAAAGCCTCTTCCTGACATACTGAAATATTCATTCCTCAGATCCAATGATACCCTCCCGATAATCATTACATTAGATTTAACTTTTGATCAGGAAGCAAAACTTCTAGGTGCTCTAAAAGAACAAAAGGAAGCTATTAGATAGACCGTCACTGAATTAAAAGGCCTCGATCCATCCATATACATATATTGTGAGGGAGATGGTAAACCACATAGGGACATGCAAAAGAAACTAAAACCAAACATATGAAAAGTTGTTCAAGATGAGGTAGTGAAATGGTTAGATACAGGATAGGATGAGCAACTCTTTGCACTCACTTCAAACCATCCTTCTTGGGTTACTCAGTTTGTCATAGACTGGGCTATAAGGCAAAATTCTTCTCACTGGTCAAAGCAAGAGAAGGACTGACATTTCTCACAAATCAAGTATTATTTTTGGAAGAAACCTAAGTTATTTAAGTATCGAGTATGTGAGCCACCTTAAGACTCAGGAAGTCTGATCAAAGACTTTAAACTTAGCGCTTGTTGGAAGATAACCTAATTTTTTAGGAGTAGTCTTAATAAAAGTTTGGTTGAAGATATTAAACTTAGTACTCTTACGAGGCAACCCAGATCATTGCATTTTACTTTTATTTTTTTTTAGTTTATTTAGGATCTACTTTAGTTGCTCCATTAAGGATAATCGAAGCCAAGTTGGGGGGAGAACTACATTTACTCTCCTTAAGGCCCAGGTTGCGCCAATAACAAATTAACCCCATGTGAACTCCTTTTTTTCTTCTTTTTATTTATCACACTCTATTTCTCTCCTCCATTGAGGATAATGTTATTTAAGTTGGGGGAGAGAATAACTAATTTAATTGAGTCCTCAAGTATGGTCAGAAATAATTAGTTTTGCGTATCTCAATTTTATCTCAATTTGAAGTTAATTAGACATCTTAATCAATGAATGATTAATGATCTAGATAATTTTAGAGACACTGAGAGGTAAATTATTAAGAAAATTCAATGAATGGTAGAGTTTAGACCAAACTAAATTTTAGAGTAATTCCAAAATCCTCTTTCTACCTATCTCAATGAAGAATCTACTTCATGAGGGTATGGGTGGAAAGGTTGAGGAATGCAAAAGTCCCCAGTATTTTTTAAAAAAAAGAAGATTTAGAATTGTCTCACTAAATAATCGGACATCTTCACCTAAGTAAGTGTTGTGGTTTATGTCAAAAGATGGGGATGCCAAGAGCCCTATTATAGAGTCAGTCTCACCTTATAGCTTTTCTTAGACTCAAATCAGTAAGTCAAAGGGATGTTCTACATCTAATGCCCTAAAGCCAACTAGTTTTGGAGTCATTGGCCGAAAGCTTATTACAAGAATTAACTAGAAAGCTCAAGAGGCTAAGACATCGCACTAGACTCTTTTTTTTTTTTTTTAAAAGTAGATAATAAGGAGACTAAATTGTAAGAAGATAATAAATCTCTCTTACATCAAGTTATAAGAATCAAAGAATAGAGTGGGAAGTTAGTGAAAGAAGATCTCTAAAAATTTCTATGGCTAACACTCAACCACCAACTGGATCGAATTAGTAATCCAATAAAGTACCTCTTTAATAGTCTAGTCGGATATCAGCTATCTTTAGGAGTGTCTAGGATAATTTTTAATTCAAGGATGAGTCGGTATATATTATTGATTTATCTATTTTATTCGAGGATAAGTAAAGTTTAAGTTGGAGGGTATGATAAATACTTAAATTAAATCACTAGAGATACTAAATATTGTAATAATTGATGTTATTTTATTAAAATTTGATATTTTCTAGTCGTATTTGTAGGTAATAAGGAGTTTGGACTCAAACAATCCAAACTGAATTCAAATTGGCTCAGATTCGAGTGAACCAAGCAACCAACTCAAGAGCCATGATGATCAAGTGGGATGTGGCATCAGACGGAGATCCACGGATGCATGGCTGAGAAGACGAGTGAATGTGGAACCTAGTTGCAGATGTTGGGTATGGACTAGAGATGCACACGACATTAGAATAAAAGAAGAAGATTTTTTAGAAAAAATAGATGCAAAAGTGCGGCATGACATTAAAAGCTGTGGAAACCATGGAGTATTTAAAAAAAGGTGGTGCATGGGTGTTGGCTATGGCTGGTTGCTATACATGGAAGGATCAATAGAATGGAAACCATGTGATTGTGGGCCACCCGCTATACATGTAAAATGGTGGGGCCACTAAAAATTAAATGGATGGGTGTTGGGCTTTGGTGAGTTGCTGGCATACAGGTGGTTGAGCATGGGTCTCAAAAGCATCAAGCAGCTGTGAGCGGGTGTGCGCAATGCGGCATTGCAAACAGAGAAACAAGGAACGGCTAAGAAGTGTGGATGTAGGATTAATAAAGGAAATTATCTTAAACAAAACCCTACCTAGGGCGATCTCAAAAATCTATAAGAAGCCCCTTGCCACTCCCTATTGGGATCATCTCGCAACTCTCCACACCTCCATCTCTCTCCAAGCCGGCCCTCTCCCTCTCTCTTTCTTTCTTTCTTCTCCAAGCTGCCCACCCATTTCTCTCCTCCATCAACCCTAAACCTCCACTTATGTCCTCCTTCCAACTGCTGCCCAGGTGTCTTCTCAGCCCTAGGATATCAATAAGAAGAAGCTCCATGGCTGGCTAGTTCTTCACTTTCTCAAAAAATCACTGAAACACTTGTAATGAAAGTGTCTTTCTTTCTTTATCTTTTATACTTTCTTCTTTATATGCAATAAAAGACTTATTTTATTTTTCTTATCTATGGATGTCTTTTATTTACTTTGCATGAGATCATAGTTTAGAATAGCCTATGACTCTTGGGATGAGCCGTGATCAAAAGATACGGTTCATGCTCTTGAAATAGCCTATTTCTAAACATGATTCCTTTTATGTACACAACCTTGACTAGCTTATACTCCAAAGGGATGAGCCATGATCCAATAGATACGGGCTGTGCTTTCTCCGGATAGGTTATATCTTGGTTGGTTACATATTAAATATTTACATATTGAAGGGTACTAACTGTCTAACAAGAAATCAGTTGAAATCCTGAGATACTTCTTTCAATACTTAAATCAATCTTTTATTAGTGCTCTAGTTTACTTTGCTATTGTTCATTCATAATCTTCGAATCAATTAATTAGCATATTAATTTTTTTTAATCTATTATTCAAACATAATTTAGCCCACGATTTTTGTGGATACGAATCTGACTTGCACTATCTACATAGTAGTAAGTTAGTGATTAATTTTGAATGTCATGATAGCGATCAGCTGCCATGTGGACTCTAGGTCCATCTATCTCTATCAACTGGCTTGCTGCTTTGCAGCATGGTGTTCATCCATCATGTTCAGCAGATTTAGGTGTTTTGGTCCATCCAAGTGTAGGGTCTTTGGGTTGAGAGATGTCGGGTGGCATTGGCTTCAGAATGGGCTCTGTAGTGATCAACTACCCATAGGAGGTGCGATACTATCTTGTCTCGAACTCTTACTTCAATGACTTATGGTGGGGATCAAGCTCTAACTCATTCGGCAATGTAACAGATTGTCACGATCAAGAGTTCCTTTCACCATGGAGTCATCGAAAATGCCTATGCTTGCTGAACGGAGTTCTTCGCATCGAACACCAATGGCTTCAGAGTTCGTCACTCGATCTTCCATGTTTCATGCCCCCCTTGGCAGCTGAAGGTGGTCTCAAGGTCATGTTTGTGGCTCCACTCGGCGGGCCATTGTTGGGGTTATTGCACCCTGCTCCGACACCGATCTGCCATGAGCCCCTTGTAAGGTCCCTACTTTTGCTCTCAAGATACCCGTAGTAAGTGAGGTCTTCAGGATCGTCTTCTAGCTAGTAGCATTGCATGATGTCGTAGTTGCTACCATAATAGAGGAGGTAGCACTTTTCTCTGTTTTCATTGTGTTCTCATCTTTGGAGGCTGATGTACAGAGTCTTGGTCTCCGATCTTCATGAGGATCTGAAGGTGTAGGTTAGGGAAAGGGACATAGTGGTGGAAGTATTGTGAAGGAACCTTTGTCCCCCACTTTTTTTGCAATTGTCTGGGATGATTCTATTCTTCTTACCCTAAAGCTCTACGGTCATCACCATGGGGCTTCTTCTTGTCATTGTTCTTCCTCTCTTCTTCTTTCTAAGGTTAGACTTTGTCCTTCTTGACCCAAGCGTTTGTTTATGCTCAGGTTATAAGGTTGGTGTTGTCCCTTGGGAAGTTCTCATTGAGGGAGGAAACTAGGCGCTCCTGCCTAAGTCCATGCTTCATTGCCCACATGGTGGCGGGTTCGCTAAGGGCACAGACTTTTGGGATATCAACATCAAAACATGCCGAATATTATTCTCAGCAACATTCCTTCTCTCTTGATGGTGGGGGAGGTGCTGTTGCTGTCCTTCATCCGTGGCCTCAGGCTGGCGAGGCATGTCACTAGCCGACTTCTCAATCACTTGAGGGAGTGGATCATCCCTTGTGGGAGGCTAGAGGATCAGATTCTCATATTCTCCTTAAGGGTCGTCGGGGTGGGTCCATGAAAAAGGGCGTCAGGCACCTTTGTGGAGTCATAGAAATCTCATGGCTCCTCCAAGGGAGAACTAGTAGGTTTCGCCTGCCTAGTCTCGAGGGGTCGCTTTCGCAAAATCCCAAGGGCATCACGCATTTAGCATGGTGGGCTCTGGGCAGTGATGGAGTTGCTAGGGGTAGGCAGCCTGGGTTTCCCACTGTCGATTTGGAAAATTTCCTAGACCACTCCTTTGGCGACACCTATTACCTGGTTAGTGGGAGTAGTTGGGGGAGTCCAGCCTTGGCCTTCCTTATAAAGGACTCCTCGCCCTTAGGCTAAGGTTCGTCGATGACCTCTCATGTTGCAGTGATGTTATTTTAGCACTACTGGGTGACGATGGGTGTCTCCTTCATGATCAAAGAGCTTATGTCTTCGATCGAATAGTCACCGAGCACTTGGGTGAGAGTCATCACGGTAAGGGCTTTAGTTTGGCTTAGGAGGTATTGGAAATCCTCCACTGCTCCGATGAGGGAGTCGGCACGATGGTCCTTGGAGGTTCCTTCTGAGTAGCACCCGATTGAGAGGTCTTTAGCCTCTCCATAGGGCTACTCCCCCCTCCTCACTGAGATGGCTTCTTCCATAGTCTCTGGTAGGGCATCCATATTAGAACCTGGTACCACTACGATACCAACCACATATCGATGTCTTGCATGGAACCTGGGTGTTAATCTAAAAAATTGAAGAAGAGAGAAAGGAGAACGTGGAAGCCTTGATTGGATCGTGGATGATTCTTAGTATGAAACCCTAGGTGGAGACTAGGGAATGAGAGAGAGAGAAAGATGGCAAGGATTTCAAGAGAAAAAGCTCTATGTTTATTCCCTTCTTTCTTGGTATTACAATGACCTGTATATATACCAATTACAATGGGTTCAATAATTCGAGCTCAAAAAATTTTCTAGACTAACCCATACATCTCATGGACTTAATCCCAGTCCAAACCCTGAGTTAGTCCCCTTAAGACCTCTCAAATCAGGCCTTAAGACCCCTTGGATCAAACCCGATCCTGGACTCAAATACAAATCCCATCTCGCTGTCAGCCCATGCTTGAGTCAACTCAGACAGGGACTGAGTCGACTTACCTGAGACTCAGTCGACTTAGACTAGTACTGAGTTGACTCACCTGCGTGCCATCCATAGTTTTTCGAAATTCTGCTTTCTGTTTTCTGAGATATAGTCGACTCAGACTAGGACTAAGTCAATTCACCTTCAACTTAGTCAACCCAATCTCCATCTGAGTCGACTAAGACTATGAAACTGCTCCTTCCTACAGTCTTCAGTCTTGACTCTGATTTCTTACTCCACCTTATGTCCTCAAGTCTCTGGAGCACCAACCAAGCCCCTCAAAGTCCTCAGTACCTGGATCTCAAGCCCATGGAGAGCTACATGCCTCCACCCTAGGATCATTTCTGTTCTAGCCTTAGTACCACACCTATCCTAGTCTCTCAAAGCAACACTCTGACTCCTCTCCTGTGGCCTCCCAAAGCTTAGGAGCACCATACCAACTCCTACAATCTAGGGGGCAAACATGTCTCTTAGAAAGGCACCCACCGTGCTGCCGAAGTGCCCTTTGAGGAGGCTATGACCTTCACCGACTCAGTGCTTTGCTTGATCATCTCCGATTACTCTGGGGCACAGCTTGAGCTTGATCCCATTGTAGGTAGTTGATGACACCAATGTAACTTCTATTTTGTAGTCCTCCTTTGTGGTTGTTGTCTTTGTAACGATGATGTAGCTTCCAAGAAATAAATATTTTTCTTTTCTTTCTCTTTAGCGCTCTGAATGACTGCTGTTGTAACATCTCTTGTGGCATTGGGAGGTCTCTACTCACCCCCCTTAGAGGTGCACGACAGTCTCCTGGTGTAGGGATGAGGACTCTACCCATTCTTTCCCATGGGTATGGAGGTCGTCGGTGCGCTCACTATCCTTGCTCATGGGCAAGGAGGGAAATCAGACTGAAGCTGGCGATGATCTTTTTGATCCTTCTCACAGGTGGAGGTTGATGATGCACTCACTATCCTTACTCGTGGGCAAGGAGGGGCATTGGACCGAAGTTGGCGATGATCTTCTCGATCCTTCGCATAGGTGGAGGTCAACAATGCGCTCACTATCTTTGCTCATGGGCAAAGAGGGGCATCGGATCAAAGCCGATGATGATCTTTCTGATCCTTCCCATAGGCGAAGGTCGATGATGGGCTTACTACCCTTGCTCGTAGGCAAGGAGGCGTATCAGACCGAAGCTGATGATGATTTTCTCTATCCTTTCCATTGGTGGAGGTTGATGATGTGCTCACTATCCTTGCTCGTGGGCAAAGAGGGACATCAAATTGAAGCTGGCAATGATCTTCCTGATCATTTCTGTAGATGGAGGTCGATGATGCGCTTGCTATCCTTACTCATGGGTAAGGAGTATTAGACTGAAGCTGGTGATGATCTTCCCGATCCTTTCTGTAGGTGGAGGTCGATGATGTGCTTGCTATCCTTGCTGGTGGGCAAGGAGGGGCATCGGATCGAAGCTGGCGATGATCTTCTTGATCCTTCCTGTAGGTAGAGGTCGACGATGCACTTACTATCCTTGCTCATAGATAAGGACGGGCATCGAACCGAAGCTGACGATGATCTTCTCGAGCCTTCCCATAGGTGGAGGTCAATGATACACTCACTATCCTTGCTCGTGAGTAAGGAGGGGCCTTGGACTTGAAATATTACTACAGTAACAAAGCCATTGGGGTGTCCATGTAGGCTTCAGGTTTCAGGTGCCTTCACGGTCAGGAGGACCTCATTCCAGTAGGGCCGCACGTGCATTTTCCCATGCTCTCCCCTACCCACCAAGGAATCCCATCTCTTTTTCTGTCGGGATGCCATTCGGACTGCTCCGATACTCCTAGTCATCTAAGAGGTCAATGGGTGTGCCTTGTAGCTCACCAGATAGGATCTCAAATCAGCATGGAGTTTATCCACTCCAAATCTCTTCAGAGGGTGATGATAGAGTTTCGGGGCTAGAGCCATCATCCCATTGATGGCTAGCCCCACCAGACATCTGTCGGTTTGATGCTTCAATTATCAAACCTTCCCCCCAAGCCTTCTCATTTGTCGAGGATGGTACTGGTGCTGGCTCATGGTGGGGCCGACGGTCATTACGATCGACTGTCCCTTCTCGAGCTTTGGGGGAGGTTGGGATGGACTGTGTGGAGCTCTTTCCATCGATCATGAACATAGGCAGAGGGCTCGAGTCATTTTCAGGTGTCAATACCTCCTCTTCATCCTGTGTACATAGACCCAACGATCGTGTTGGGAAAAGTTGTCAGTGGAGTTTGGCCCTTCACTGCAACCATCGTGCAGTAGACGTGGGTGTTTCAACCTGCTCCATCAAGATGTCAACTGACTGTTCCCTCAGGGAAGGCCAGTCTTTTCCATCTCACGCATCAAGTGTGCTATGCCAGAGGGACCACCGGCATAATGCGGTGGGATGGTTCTGCCACCAGACTCTCGTTGCCTTCTTTCAAAAAATGAGGCATTTGTACCCCCTTCCTCTAGTGCCATTCTGTTGCCACTCCTCTCAGATTGGATGATGTGGTGAGAGTGGCAGGACCAGGCACTGCCAGTAATTATCATGCTGGGATAGCCGATCCATGATTGACACGCCATGGACCTGCAAGGAATGTCCATGAATGTTGGAGAGTGGGGATCTCTCTCTCTCTCTCACCCTCTCTCACTACCTCCCCTTTTTTAATGTTCTCCCTATCTGATCGATGTTGACTTAATTGTTAGAGGGTTCCTCGCTGGAGAACCCCCCTCTCCCTGCAATATTTGTGGACCTTCCTTGCAGGTCTATGGCACGTCGATCATGGATTGGCTGCCCTAGCATGGCAACGGCCGACAGCACCCGATCCAGCCACTCCCGCCATATCATCCAGTTGGAGAGGAGCGGCAATAGTATATATATATAAATCAGTCTGGTTGGGTCAATTTTTAATCTTCCTAATCCCAACCTAATTTTCAAATTGGGCCTATTTTTTGCCCAGGCCTATCCTAGGGCCTTTTTTAGTGTCTAAGCTTGCCAATTTCAGGCTGGGTTAGGTAGAGTATTATGCCCATGATCAGCTCTAATAATAACCAATTTAATTAGAAAAAGAAAAATGACCCCATTTAAATGGAGGATTTGGTGTGGTGCTCCCAAGCTTTGGGAGGCCACAGGAGGAGCCAGGGTATTGGCTCCGGGAGACTAGGATCGGTTTGGATCCTAGAGCTAGGATAGGAGTGGTCCTAGGGTGAAGGTAGTGCATAGCTCTCCACAGACTCGAGGTCTAGATGTTGAAGATCTTGAGAGGCTTGGTTGGTGCTCCAGAGACTTGAAGATATAAGGTGGAGCAAGAAACTAGAGTTAGGGATGAAGCTACAGAAAAGAAGCAGTTTTAGGGTAGTCGAGTTGACTCAGACTGCATTCGAGTCAACTCGATCTTAGAGGAATAGCCAAACAGAGAGCTGCATTTCAGGCATTTCAGATTGGCATGCAGTGGAGTCGACTCAGATGTAGACGAGTCAACTCGATCTCAATTGGAGTTGACTCAATTTTTGCTGATAGAGCTGTATGGATTTTTTGTTTGGGGCTAGGTTCAGGTTTGATCCTAGGAGTCTTAAGATCAGGTTCAAGAGATTTTAAGGGAGCTAACTTAGGGTTTAGACTGGAATTAAATCCATGGGATGAGATCATATGAGACATGGGTGTATATGGGCTCGGTGAGTGCTTTTAATGTATGAGTTAGCGAGAAGAGTTTTTGGTCAGGCATATTGGCTATGTAGTTATACAGACTATATTAGAATTTTTGATACAGTAGAATAGACAAGATCTTTTCTCCTTCAATCTCTCTCTTTCTCTCTAGGGTTGCCACCTCAGGTTTCTTGACGAAACCCTAGAGTGGGGGGTGCCTCCCTCAAGCCCTAGATGTCCTAAGGCTAGGAAGAGGGAGGTGCCCCATCATAGCACCTAGAGGTTGGTGCTGGTGTTTGCTGCCTTCAGAGAGATCAGATCTATCGCAGGTCTCCTCAAGTCCATACATAAGATCAAGGGTTTCAACATGGTATTTGAGCAGCACAGCAGCTTGAGTTGCACAGTGGGTCATAACAATTGGTATCAGAGCTTGGTGGAGCGTGGAAAGGAAGAAGAAGTCATATAAGGTGAAATCAAAAAATTTGCACATCTATTCCATGGTATGTCTCATATCAACCTTCATTTTTTGCTGTGGTTTGACCAATCGAGAGCAGCAGGTTGAAGGTGGAGGCAAAAACGATTGAAGGGAAGGGATGTTTCCCAAGGTGGAAGGCTTAGGTGCATGATTTGTTGATCCAACTTTGATTGGAGGTGGTCTTGGAGGAAAGATTGAGGTGTATGGTGGTTAGACGATAGGGATCTCTGGGGAGAAAGGCAGCATGGGGGCTGTTCGATGGATGAGGAGAGTTCACCCAAGGGGTAGTGGTCGAGGGAAAGTTGATGAAGCGACTACAGTCTTCGGGTGTAGGAAGGTGGGGAAGTAGTCGAGGATGCATTCAGTGATTCAACAAAAGAAGGGATTTGCAAACTCTTGAGAGGATGGAGATGGCTGATCCATGGAGTGTCACAGCTAGTTCAAAAGGAGGAGGTCCTCTGGTGGTTTCGTAGGGGATTACAAAGTGCGGATGGTGGAGGTTTAGCAGGAGGTCTAGCAAGACAGGATTGGATGGCTGATCTTGGATCAGGTTTATTTTCTGTAGGGACACCAGTAGGAGTTGCGATACAGGTGAAGCACCGATCAGAGATGCCTCCATGGGTGGAGGATGGTTTGGCATAGGTTCAAAGTCTAGGGGTGCAGAGATGGAGTCAGTTTCTAGCACCAGCAGCAATGATGCACAGCATAGTTCTATACGGGATGTGAGGGCACTGGAGAGCCATGACTTTGAGGAGACAGTGTCAGATGGGTTGTTTGTAGCAGGAGAAGATTTGGACACCTATGAGGAGGTTGTGGCAAGCCTCGAGATGAGATAGGTGGGTTTGAGCTCAGGATAGGATTTGGGCTGCAGTTACTCCATGTGTTGCTGAAGCGACGGTTGGTATAGGGGCAGAAGAGGATAAAGTGCTAGGATAGAATTTTTTAAGATTTAGTCATTGAAGGTGAAGAGTTGGATGAGCTCTTGAATTTTGAAGGAGTCCGTGGGGTGCAGTGTATCCAGGATGGCTTCGGAGGAGGTCCGCGAAGTGCGGAAGGTTTGAAGGGGCAGCGATGATGATTGAGATGTAGCGATAGGCCAGTAGTGTAGCTTGGATAATTGGCCTCGGGTGACTTAGGTACAGAGTCATCTTCTATGGTATCAAATGGATTTTATTTTCAGATAGAGCACCGGACAAAGGTAGCTTCACAGGTGGAGAGGAAGTTTAGCATGAGTTTAGAGTGGCATGGCTCTGAGGAGACCGTGTCAAGTGCATCAGGTGCAGTGAGTGCCAGTTCAGAAATGTTATGATTACTCCAAAAAAGCCCAACGTAAGTGATGCAGCTGCTTAGCAGAAGGAAGTCTATAATTTTCAAGATGGTGCCAAAAATCAAGCAAGATCTTCAACAGTGAAGGAGGTCATCCCAAAGGCCTCCAAGGGAGCACTCAAAAGCTGAAGAAAGTTGGCAGTGGCAATGGAGGATATTGTCAGATTTGCAAAGGCTTGGGGACATCAAGATAGTGATTATAGGATTTGGTGTAGTTTTCCTAAGCCTTGGGAAGCCACAAGAGAAGCCAGGGTATTGGTTCTGGGAGGTTAGGACCGGTTTGGGTCCTAAGGCAAAGACAGAAGTGGTCCTAAGGTGGAAGTGGTGCGTAGCTCTCCACGGGTTCGAGGTCCAGGTGTTGAGGTGTAGAAAAAATTCATCCGATCTGATCGGATCGTCAGGATGCATCTGAAAAATTTTTCTATTCTATTAATTTATAACCTTTATAAATTACCTGAATCGCAGCAGAATAAGGATCAAATCTTCAAGGGTTGTATGAATCTGATGCCTCACGATGTCTGAACGCATAGACCCTCTACTTTGCACGCACGCCAGGCTCCGTAGAGAAGAAGAATGATTTTTTTGGGTATTAATCTTTAGAAGGAAAGCGAGGGGAGGGAGGAGATCATATCTCATGCCTTGAAACCTTTTTGGATGAACCCTTCATGCCAAGAACAAGACACTAATATTCTCCATGCGAAAAAAGGGATGCCTCCCTTTCTTATGTCGCACTACCACCTTAACTCACGATATGTATTCTCTTTGATCTGTCGCACAAACCAAGACAAGACCACACATTAGTTATTTGGTTTCTCCCCTCTTATAGGTGACATCCACATCTGATTAGGGCCCCTAAGAATTAGGACTTTATTCCTTATCAAATAAGGAGACCCAACTAGGAAAGAAGAGTGCCAACCAAAATGCGTAAACTTTCTTCAGGCGCAAAAGAATTTGGGGTAGAACATAAATCACTGCTCCACTCCTTTTAGTCAGCCACTATGAGAGAGAGAGTCTCAGGGATATTAGACTCTTTGGAACTAATCCAAATTGGGTCCAATCTGAGTCTAATTTGAACCTGATTCGAACCAGATTTGAACCAAACTCAAAGTGGCTGTCAATCTTAACCTAATTAGAATTCTGATCCAAATCTAACTTAGATTTTTAATCCAATTAAGATTTAATTAAATTAGATCTAATCTAAAATTAATTAGGACATAAATTCAATCTCTTATGAATCCCTTGGATCATTGATAAGATCATTATCATTTTCAAAATTAAATCAGAACCTTATATCTAGTGCTAGCTAGACATAGTCAATTATTTAATCCCGTATGATCTTTAACTTAATTCTTAATTAAGCTAATCTATTTGTTCAATCAAGTCTTGTACTTTCAAATTGAATGCGTAGATTTAGATCAATTCTTTCCTATTTTGCCAGATTTTTGTGTGTGACTTCATAGGTTCGAATACTAAGCCGGTAGTATAGAAATTATTTTCTATACTAATCGAAGTTACTATCTAGCAATAATTTCTGACATTCAGATAGGTTGAATATTTATAAGATAATACTCAAGAACCTAGAAATATGGTTGCCACATAATTCATCCCTTCGACCCTAATTGCTCAGGGTGACTTAGGGTTGAACTGTCTACTTTGGATTAGTTATCCATATTGTATTTCAATCTTTTTCAAATTCTATAATCTATCACATGGATTGCTCCAGTCGAGATCTTGTTCAATTGAAATACAGTGATGCATCAACTCCTGAAATATGAAAGGGTCAATTCCATCTTGATCCACACACAGACTTCGTAAGTACTTGACTGTACCAAGTATCCTTCTATCGTTATATTAGAAATACCGGTAGTCCGACACCAAAGCACAGTGAGTTGCTTGCAAGTCACCGTGGTGATCTCAAGTCAGAGGGACACTTATGCCCATATTCTTTACGAGCACTCCTGAATAGCAGAATGCTCTACAGATAAGTCACTTGTTCAGTGATGATATACTCTTATATCTCACCTGTATGCCATATCAGTGTCTCCATACTCTTTGATTAAGAGGATAATCAACCTATATGGCACACAACAACCTACACTCAATAAATATCATCATCCTTTAATGACGTATCATTTGGTTGCAAACATGTTTAAGAACTATTCGATAAATCTTCCTTTATCGATTATCATATAGTTTTAAGGACTTCATCACAACATAAGAGTTCTAATAAGAAAGATGTATACTTTATAATGAATAATATCAAATAATTTTTATTAATTCATAATTCATATATAAATTATAAAGAGCATAATCATCCAAATGATTGATTTTAGGATACATTTTTTAATAACTCTCTCTTAGACTAAAGCCAATCGGTACAGTATCTAATACCCATCTTCCATTTGTGTTTAATGAACTCTTTGATTTTGAAGGTTTTAGTAAATGAGTCAGTCAAGTTCTCCTTTCTGTCAATCTTCTGAAGCTCGACGTCACCTCGATCCATGACCTCTCGTATAAGGTGATAGCGATGTAGAGTGTGTTTGATTTTCTGGTGAGACTACTATTCATTATCTTGAGCTATGGCTCCATTGCTGTCATAATACAGTAGAACTGGACCATCAATGGAGGGTGCCACTCCATTGCTTGTTAATGAACTTTCACAATCAAACTACTTTTTTTACAGCATCAAATGCCGTAATGTACTCTGCCTAGCAAATAGAATCGACTACAACGAACTGGTTGAAATTTTTTCAGCATATTACTCCTCCATTTAGGATAAACACATAATCCAATATACTTTTGCTATTATCTCGATCTGACTAAAAATTGGAATTACTCTATCCCACAAGTTTTAAGTCAAATTCTTCATAAATGAGCCATTGATCTTTAGTATTTCTTAAATACTTAAGGGTAGTCTTATAACCTTCCAATGGTTCTCTCTCAGATCAGATTGGTACCTACTCACTACTCCTAGTGAGTATGTCACATTCAGTCTCATACATATCATGGCATACATGATAAATCCCACTGTCAAAGCATATGGAACTCTATTCATACGTTCTTTCTCTTGAGAAGTTGTTGGACAATCCTTCTTAGATAGAATAATTCTATGGCCTATCGTGAGATAGCTATTCTTAAAATTCTCCATGCTGAACCATTTCAGCATAGTATCTATATACGTGGATTGGGACAATCCAAGCAGCCTCTTAGATCTATCTTTATAGATCTTTATCCCTAGGATGTAGGATGTTTCTCCCAAATCTCTCATGGAGAACTGTGAAGATAGCCAAAGCTTTACACTTTACAAAGAGGAACATCATTTTTCATTAACAGTATGTCATCCACATACAATACAAGGAAGATGACTACAGAACCATTAGCCCACTTTTATATGCGAAGTTCTTCTCCATTCTTAACAAAGCCATATATTCTGATCTCATCAAAATGCATGTTCCAGTTCCAAGAGTATGGCCCCAGGAGAAAATGTCTCATCATAGTCAATACCATAATGCTGACGATATCCCTTGGCAATCAAACGGACTTTATAGGTCTTCACCTTTCTGTCTGTACCTTTTTTTCTTTTGAAAATCTATTTGCATCCTATAAATTTTATCCCTTCGACTGGATCAACCAGTATCCATACGCCATTGATCTCCATAGACTCCATCTTGGATTTTATGGCATTGAGCCATTTTTTAGAATTGGGCCTCTCCATGGCACTCATGTAGGTGATCGGATCCTCATTATTTTCATCAAGATCAATAAGATCACCATCCCAGATCAAGAAACTGTAGTATCTATCTGACTGATCGGTATACTATCGGATCTCCTTAAAAGGTACCTCTACAATGGGCTCTGGATTTGATCTAATCAAATCTGTTTTTATATTTTTACTTGTTTGTATCGGTTCTTTTATCGGTCGAACTTCATCAAGTTCAACCTTAATGGCTTCAGTTCCTTCATTAAGGAACTCCTTTTCTAAAAAGAATATCTTGTTGCTGACGAACAACTTTTGTTCTTTAGCAACATAGAAGTAGTATGCCTTAGACTCCTTAGGATATTCTATAAATAACCATTTATTAGATCGAGGTCCAAACTTATCGGTCTGCAAACATTTGACATAAGCCAGACGACCCCAAACCCTAAGGTGAGAGAGTGTCGGCTTACGTCCGGTCCATATCTTATATGGTATTTTGTAATTAATTTGCTCGAAATGTTATTCAAAACATAGTTTGCAGTCTTAAGAGCATAACCCCAAAAGAGATCGACAGACTCACGAACCCCATCATGGACTGAACTATATCTAACAGAGTTTGATTCCTCCTTTCTGACATCTCATTATGCTGTGGTACCCCTGAAGGGGTTCATTATGAGAGAATCCCATTCTCTCATACATATGTTAAAAACTCATTGGAGAGGTATCACCTCCTCGATCTGATCGAAGAATTTTAATACTCTTTTCAGTTTACTTTTCTACTTCACTACGGAATCGTTTGAACATTTCAAATGATTCAGATTTGTGCTTCACAAGGTAGACATACTCAAATCTCGATAGATCGTCAATAAATGTAATAAGTAGTAATACCTTCATTTGGCACTTGTATTCATAGATCCATATACATCACTATGTACTAGACCTAGAACATTACTGGCTCATTCATCCTTTCTAACAAAGGATGACTTGGTCATCTTTCCAAGAAGATAGGACTCATAGGTCGGTAATAATTCACAATCATCGATATCGAGGATTCTCTCTTTAGTTAACATGTTTATCCTATTCTTATTTATATGACTAAGCCTACAATCCTAAAGATAAGCATCTATGATATTATCTATTCTAGAGTATTTGTTTAATGTGTATATTATACTAACAGACTGTGATAAAATATAAATATCATGTTTCAGTTATCCACTCATTAACTGTAATACCATTCACAATGATATCACAGAAATTTTTCTTTATTGAAAAATTATAACAATCCTTGGCCAAAAAGCCTATGGAAATAATATTCATAAGGAAAGATGGACAATAATGATAATAATCTAAAATAATGATATTTGAATTAAGAACAAGCTGAATTTTTTTTATAGCTAGAACTGGAACAGCTCTTTCATCTCTAACATCCAGGAATCATTCACTCTTCTCAAATTTTTTACTATTCTGAAGTTCCTGCAATGAATTACAAATATAATTTAGATTTTTGATATCTAATATCTATGTAGTAGTATCACAGATAGAAAAATTATAATATGTTGTCATATGAGTACCTTGTCCAGCAACCATTTGTTGATTTCTCTTTCTAGATCTGTTTTGGTCAAGGAAAGCTAGATATAGAGAACAATTCCTCTTCTAGTACCCCAACTTCTTGCAAAAGAAGTATTGTGCCTGACTCTGCTCTGCCTTAGATTGGTTAGTTTGATTGGCCTTAGAAGTCATAGCACAATACCACGCACCATACTTGTCTTTCTTCTCTCAGAGGACCGATGCCGTGTTGAGGACAAATCCTCAAGTGTGCCAAAGGACTTGGTCAACCTTTGAAGTATTTTGTTTGGCTAAGCATCAGTGAATTTACAACTAAATTTATCACCCATAGTAGTCCTTATTATGCAACGAACTATCGTACAATCATTGAGCCACTTCTAATAAGTGTCTCTAACCATCGCATCAGCATTGGGAGCTGGCACTTCATATGCTAGATCCATAATCACATATAAGATCCTCTCGTGCTTAAGAGCTATTCTCAACTTTCGATACCAATTATCAAAATTTGATCCTACAAGCTTGTCACTGTCCAATAGTGAGCAGAGCGATAAATTGCTAGCCATCACTAAAAGAAAAATAATAAGACCTATTAGTATATGAATTGTTTAATCCTAAAGATTTGAATTTTAGTCTAAAGGTCCTCCCACTATTTTATACGAATTGATAGCCTCTATCTCCAATTCAAAAAATTACCTTAATTTCTTAGTAGGTACTAGAATCCACACTGACTGCACACGAGCCCGACTATGGCCGGCCAACCTATACGTATCTATGGATAGGTTCTTAACCAATTATTTCTTCAAATAATATCTAGTAATTAATTTTGCTCCAAATTTTATTTTAGTAGGCTAGGGCCTCTACTGAAAGTTTTTATTAGATCCAACTATTAACATGACCATACTCAGCCCATCTAAGCAACAAATGATCAGGCCCAACTATGCTCGGCAAACCTGACCACCCATCAAAGAGACACGACTGAGTTATCATATAATGAATGATAATTTCAATATCTAAATAAATACCAGGCCTAGGGGTCTGTAATGCTTACCTAGAATATTGAACCCATTATCATCCACCTTAATGGAAGACTATGATCTAGTTATCCCCATAACTAGGTCATTTTATGGATCTAATAATTTAGATAATTTAGTTAACTCATTTTAAGAGATTGACCAGTTAATCATAATCCTCCCACTGATTTCATCAAGTCACGAAGAGGACTAGACAAGCTGGTTCATTGGACTGGCGAATTAAATCCTCCCACTGACTTCATCAAGTCATGAAGAGGACTAGAGACAAGCTGGTCCAAGGGCACCTAAATCAGTCAAACTGATTTAATGATTTGAGAAGAAAAGAAGAGCTCGATCTGCAAGTCATAAATCCTTTCACTGATTTCATCAAGTCATGAAGAGGACTATAGACAAGTTAGTCTAGAGATATCTAAATCAGTCACACTGATTTACCTTAATGACATGGGTCAATTCGAATCAATTAGCGATCCAATCAAAATATAATTTATCAAATTGGTCAGGTAAGTGAGATTGATGGGAGAGTCTGCCTCAGCTTACCATAAATACCATCAAAATGGTTAGGTAAGAAGACTACCAATTAAAAACCACCGATCATATTGCTAAACAATATTGTCAAACTTATCTTAGACACCAATTGATTGATTAGTTTCGATTCGGTCAATCAAAGGACTCGAGCTAAATCACTGAGCCACAATCATGGTCCATTTAGTGTGATAAAAAATATAGACTTGATCGTGCTACAACTATTGAGATTGATCTAAAAAAATTCTGACCTAATCTAATTCAACTCTTGATTAGATTTAATCAATTTCTCTAATTAGTCCATATTTATTTCTAACCCTATGTCTAACTTAGTTAGAAAACCTGATCCAAGCTAGCCCACAACCCAAACAGTTTATGAGGTATCTTAGCATCTTCAATTCTCAAATCTAGATTACTTAATTTCAAATTAAGTACGTGAAATGTGTGTTTTAGTTTGTAGAACTATTTTACTAGGATTTCAAGTGAAGCATACCATATGTTTCAAAATTTCAAATCTTAAAATCTAATTTGTAGATCTTTGTTTAATAATTAAACATGTATTAATTTGATCTAAATCTCATATATACATCACATGTATTATAGCAATATTCAGATCAATTCAAATTATATCATATATAACATATAATTCAGATCTTAAAATAATTTTTATATTTAAATTTATTTTATTAAAGTTATAATTAATCATAAATCACTTTAGATCTAATCTAAATATATTTATGATTAAAATAATTTTAAATTTTTTTTTACTATTTTTTTATGAGATATAATCATATGGCACCCCTACACATCATAAGAGTACCCTATTAAATAGGAAGGGAGGATCTTTAAACCCTACTTGTTCTTATGACCGGATGGTCTGGTGATTATCCCAATTCAAGTACTGAGCTACTAAGATCAAAAATTTAATTTCTAAATCCAATTGCATAACATATACAACGAACCAAATTTAAATGTGCACTAATATAAACATGATCATATCTTTCATATTTTACATCTAATCTTATTAAATCACATCATCATATGATGTTGCAGATAAATTTTAGATCTAAACATATTTTTATACAGCATATAAAATATTCAATTAAGATTTAAAATTATATAGAAAAATAATTCAAATACATACATGAACGTATGAAAATAAAATTCTGGTTAGACTTGATTTGATATTGTGTAGAATTTTACTTAAAATCAGATATGAAAATCTATCAAAATAGATTCAATTTAGATTTTGATTAAGTCTAACTTCTAATCCAAAATAATATCATAAAAAATTTATTAAAATAAATTTAAAATAAATTTTAATTAGATTATTTTTTAATAAAAATCTTTATCAAAAAAATTCTGTTATAACAGATTTATAACAACCCATCATCAACCATTGATTAGGTTATTGAAATCTGATCAAAATTAGATCAAATAATTTTTAATTAAGAGATCTAAATTAGATTTAATATCTAACATAAAAATCTAATAATATATCATATATACATATAAAAAAAATTAATCTATGTAACCATTTATCAGTCTAGCTCTAATACCAGTTGAAGAAAAAATTTATCTGATTTAATCGGATCATCAGGATGTATCTGAATTTTTTTTTTATTTTATTAATTTATAATCTTTATAAATTATCTAAATTATAATAGAATAAGGATCAAATCTCCAGGGGTTGCATGAATCCGATGCCTCGCAAGGTCTAAACTCATAGATCCTCTATTTCACGCGCACGTGAGGCTCCATAGGGAAGAGGGATATTTTTTTGAGTATTAATCTTTAGAAGGAAAGTAAGAGAAGGGAGGAGATCATATCTCATGCCTTGAAAGCTTCTTGGATGAACCCTTCATGCCAAGAATAAGACACCAATATTCTCCACGCCAAGAAAGGGACGCCTCCCTTTCTCATGTCGCATAACCACCTTAAGTCACGGTATGTATTCTCTTCGATTTGTCGCACAAACCTAGACAAGAACACATGTTAGTTATTTGGTTTCTTCCCTCTTATATGTGACGCCCACATCTGATTAGAGCCCCTAAGAATTAGGACTATATTCCTTATCAAATAAAGAGACCTAATTAGGAAAGAAGAGTGCCAACCAAAATGCGCAAACTTTCTTCACACGCAAAAGAATATGGGGTGAAACATAAATAATTGCTCCACTCTTTTTAGTCAGCCACTATGAGAGAGAGAGTCTCAGGGATATTGGACTCTTTGGAACTAATCTAAATTGGGTCCAATCTGAGTCTAATTCGAACTTGATTTGAACTAGATTTGAATCAAACTCGAAAAGACTGTCAATCCTAATCTAATTAAGATCTGATCTAAGTCTAACTTAGATTTTTGATCTAATTAAGATTTAATTAAATTAAATCTAATCTAAAATAAATTAGAACATAAATTCAATCTCTCATGAATCTCTTGGACCATTAATCAGTTCATTATTATCTCCAGAATTAAATCTGAACCTCATGTCCAGTGCTAGCTAAACATGGTTAATTGTTTAATCCCGTATGACCTTTAACTTAATTCTCAATTAAGCTATTCTATTTATTTAATCAAGTCTTATACTTCTAAATTGAATACATAGATTTAGGTCAATTCTTTTCTACTTTGCCTGATTTTTGTGCATGATTCCATAGGTTCGAACACTAAACTAGTAGCACATAAACTATTTCTTATACTAATTGAAATTATCATCTAGCAATGATTTTTGACATCTGAATAGATCGAATGTTTGCAAGACAACACTCAAGAACCTAAGAATATGGTTACCACATAATTCATCCCTTTGACCCTAAATGCTAAGGACGACCTAGGGTTGAACTGTCAACCCTAGATTAGTCATTCACATTATATTTTAATTTTTTTTAAATTTTATGACCTATCACATGAATTATCCTGATCGAGGTCTTGCTCAATTGAAATACAGTGATGCATCAATTCTTAAAATATAGAGGGATCAATCCCATTTTGATCCACACACAGACTTCGTAAGTATTTGACTGTACCCAATATCCTTCCATCACTATATTAGAAATATAGATAGTCTGACATCAAAGCACAGCGAGTTACTTGCAAGTCATTATGGTGATCTCAGATTGGAAGGATACTTATACCTATATTCTTCGCGAGCAGCCCTTGACAGCAAAGTGATCCACAGATGAGTTACTTGTTTCATGATGATATACTCCTACATCTCATCTGTATACCATACCAGTATCTTCATACTCCTTGGTTAAGAGGACAACCAACCGATATGACATATAATGACCTACACTCGATAAACATCATCATCCTTTAATGACGTATCATTTGGTCGCGAACATATTTAAGAACTATTCGATAAATCTTTCTTTATCGATTGTCATATAGTTCTAAAGACTTCATCAAAACACAAAAATTCTAATAAGAAAGATGTACACCTTGTGATAAATAATGTTAAATAATTTTTATTAATTCATAAATCATATATAAATTATAAAAAATATAATCATCCAAATGATTGGCTTTGGAACATATTTTCTAACATGAGGACCTTGAGGGACTTGGTTGGTGCTTCGGAGACTTAGAGACACAAGATGGAGCAAGAAACTAGAGCCAGAGATGAAGCTATGGAGAAGAAGTGGTTTCAGGGTAATTAAGTCATCTTGAATTGAGTTCGAGTCAACTCGATCTCAGAGGAGTAGCCAAATAGAGAGCTGCATTTTAGACATTTTAGGTTGGTACACAGTGGAGTCGACTTGGTTTTGAGATGAGTCAACTTGGATGCAGACAAGTCGACTCGATCTCAATTGGAGTCGACTCGATTTTCATGGATAGAGCTATGTAGATTTTTTGTTTGAGACTAGGGTTGGATTTGATCCTAAGAGTCTTAAGGCCAGATTTGAAAAGTCTTAATGGGCCTAACTCAGGATTTGGATTGAGATTAAATCTATGGGATGAGAGCATGTGAGACATGGGTGTATATGGGCTCGGTGACTGCTTTCAATGTATGGGTTAGCCAGGAGAGTTTTTGGTTAGACCTATTAGCTATGTATTTATACATAGGTTGTATTAGGATTTTTGATATAGTAGAATAGACAAGATCTTTTCTCTCTCAATCTCTCACTCTCTCTCTTTCTCTTTAGGGTTGCCACCCCAAGTTTCTTGATGAAACCCTAGAGTGGGGGGCGCCTCCCTCAAGCCCTAGATGCCCTAGGGCTGGGAAGAGGGAGGTGCCCCATCATAGCACCTAGGGGTTGGTGTTGGTGTTTGCTACCTTCAGAGTGACTAGATCTATTGCAGGTCTCCTTAGATCCATGCATAAGATCAGGGGTTTCAACATGGTATCAAAGCAATGCAGTAGGTTGTGTTGTGCAGCGGGCTGAGCGATGCCATTGGTCATAACATTAAATTGTAAAATCTAATTGATTCATATATATGGATCATGACAATCAAATGTTGTGCCCTCTCTTGCCACTCTTGGAGATGGAGAGATGGTTTATATTGAGCTGTTGCTAGCTAAGGTCATGTTCTCTATCCTCTCTCACCCAACATATTGCAAGTCATCATAGCCACCGTCGAAGCCCAAAGATGGACTTGCCAATTAGATGTAGAGAAAGATGACTCCCAAACTCAAATTGCTAATCAAAATTCTCCAATTGGTAGTTGTCCAAGTAGAGGTTCTGACACAAAATCTGAAGGAAAATTTTTTGATTTGATCGGATCGTCAGGGAGTGATTTGAAATTTTTTTTATTCTAAGGATTATATAATAATTATGTTTACCTTAATTTACAGTAGAATAGGGATCAAAATCTCTGAGAAAACTTAAATCTGATATCTCATGAGGTCTGAACATATAGACCCTCTACTTCGTGCACACGTCAAACTTCGTAGGAAAGTGGGATGAAACCTCAAATCATCGCACCTTCTGAAGACAGCAAGGGAGGAAGGATGAAGACCCTTGATGTGACACTCATATCTGGACCTCTTCATGCGAGGAGGAGATCAGCCTCAAAATCAGCACGCCAAGGAGAAGGACAGCCTTCCTTCTCTTGGACGCCACCTCTCTCTCTCTTTCTCACCTTAGCACTCAATCAAATTGTCATGCTTTAATGGTTAGAGGTCTTCCCTATTTATAGATGATTTTTCATGACTCAATTGATTAGGAGTCCTTATTGAAATCTTATTTGAATTTCTCCACCCCTTATTATATAAGGAATCCTAATGGAGATAGGATTGGTGCCTAACTTGGCACCCCCATGCACCCATGCCTACACCCAAGAAGAGGGGCTGCATAACCAGCACCCCCACCCTCTCTTGGTCAGCCATGAGGAGAGAGAGTCCTAGTAATTTTGGAGTCTAATGATCCAATCTAATTTTGGATTAAATCAAATCCAATTCAAACCTGATTAGAATCAATTTTGAATAGGTTTTCAATCCCAAACTATTTAGGATTTAGAACCAAGTCTAACTTGGATTTTCAACTCAATTATGTCTAATTAGATCAGATCTAATCTAAAATTAATTAGTACTTAAATCTAATCTCTCATAGACTCCTTGGATCATAGATCACATCTTGTTCATCCTGAAAATTGAACTTGAACCTCATGTCTAGTGCTAGCTAGATATAGTCAACTATTTAATCCCGTATGATCCTTAACTTAATTCTCAATTAAGCTAATCTATTTGTTCAATCAAGTCATGTACTTTTAATATTAAACATATAGACTTAGGTCAATTCTTTTCTATGTTGCTTAACTTTATGCGTGTCTCCATAGGTTCGAACACTAAATCGGTAGCACAAGAATCTTTTTCTACACTAATCGAAGTTATCATGTAGCAATAATTTCCAACATCCAAATAGGTCGAATATATACAAGGCAATATTCAAGAACCTACACATATGGTTATCGAATAATTCATCCCTTTGATCTCGAATGCTCAAGGATGATCTAGGGCTCAATTGTCAATCCTGAATGAGTCATCTACATAGTATTTCAACCTTTCACATCCATCACATGCATTATCCGAACCCAAGGTTTACTAAATTAAAACACTGATGTATTAACTCCTATAATCCAGAGAGGTCAATCCCATCTTGATTCTAACACAGACTTCATAAGTCCTTGACTATACCCAATAGCCTTCCATTATTGCATGAGAAATATAGTTAGTCCAGCACCAAAGCATAGTGAATTGCTTGCAAATCACTATGGTGATCTTAGATCTGAGAGATACTTATGTCCATATGCTTCGTGAGCTACTCTTGACAGCAAAGCATTCGAGTCACTTGTTTAGTGACGATATACTCCTATATCTCATCTATATGCCATACCAGTGTCTTTACACTCCTTGATTAAGAGGACAACTAACCTATATGGTACATAATGACCTACATTCGATGAACATCATCATCCTTTAAGGATGTATCATTTGGTGATGAACATGTTTAAGAACTATTCGATAAATCCTCCTTTATCGATCATCATATAGTTCTAAGGACTTCATCACAACACAAGAGTTCTAATAAGAAAGATGTATATCTTGTGATTAAAAAATATCAAATAAACTTTTATTCATTCATAATTCATATATAATTATGAAGAGCATAATTGTTCAAATGATTGAGTTTAAAATATATTTTCTAACAACTTCCACTTGGACTAAAGCCAATTGATATAGTATCTAATAACCATCTTTCATTTATATTCGTCGAACTCTTTGATTTCGAGGGCTTTAGTAAATAGATCGATCAAATTTTTCTTTCCGTCGATCTTCTGAAACTTGATGTTACCTCGATTCACGATCTCTCAGATCAGGTGGTAGCGACACAGAATATGCTTGGTGTGCTGAAGGGACTTTGGTTCTTTCGCTTGAGCTATGGCTCCAGTGCTGTCACAATACAGCAGAACAGGACCATCAAGAAAAGATGCCACTCCAAGCTCATTGATGAACTTTCGCAACCAGACAGCTTCTTTCACAGCATTAGATGCTGTGATATATTATGCTTTGCAAGTTGAGTCAGCTATGGTATGCTGTTTGAAATTTTTTTAGTAGATTGCTCCTCCATTAAGGATAAACACATAATCCGACACGTTCTTATTGTCATCATGATTTGATTGAAAGCTAAAATCAGTATATCCCATAAATTTTAAGTCAATGTCTCCATAGATAAGTCATTGATCCTTAGTATTTCTCAAATACTTAAGGATTGTCTTTACAACCTTTCAATGGTTCTCATTCGAATCAGACTGGTACCTACTCACTACCCCTAGTGAGTGTGCCACATCTGGCCTCGTATATATCATAGCGTACATGATAGATCCTACTATTGAAGTATATAGGATTTTTCTCATATGCTCTCTCTCTTGTAGAGTTGTCGGACAATCCTTCTTAGAAAAAGTAATTTCATGGCCTATCGAAAGATAGTTTTTCTTGAAATTCTCCATACTGAATCATTTCAACATAGTATCTATATACGTAGATTGGGATAATTCAAGTAGCCTCTTAGATCTATCCCTATAGATTTTCATTCCTAAGATGTAGGATGCTTCTTTCAAATTTTTTATGGAAAACTATGAAGACAACCAAAGCTTTACACTTTGTAAAGTAGGAACGTCATTCCCCATTAACAGTATATCATCCACATACAGTACAAAGAAGATAACTACAGGACCATTAGCCCATTTATAAATGCATGATTCTTCTTCATTTCTAATGAAGCCATATATTTTGATCACTTTATCAAAATACATGTTTCAACTCTGAGATGCTTGCTTCAATTCATAAATAGATCTCTAAAGTTTGCACACTTTTGACTCATCTGTGGATGTAAATCCTTCAGATTGTATCATATATACCTCTTCTTCCTATTGAGTTTTGGCCACACAGTGAACAATAATTTTTAAAATTTTTTAAAACACTTAAATCAATAGCTTTGTCAAATAAAACTATCGAGCTGAACCCAAAACCCTAGAATCACTTTGCTGAACATGATCAAAGCAAATTCAAGCATGCAAAGAGATAGAATATTATACTTTAACCAAAATAGAAAAGTGGCATGTTGGTGTTCTCCACAAGACTCCAAGATATAAGTCCTCCAATAATGATCCACACGAAAGTTGGCCAAGGTCCTTCCTAACCGGTATGCAGCCACAGCCTTATCTTCTCAAGAACACTGTCGGTTTCAAACTTGCATCACAATCGCACTAAAGCCTAGTTGCTTTTGATCTTACTACCAAAATGATTCCAAGAAGATACTCTTCAGGTGTCATAGAATCTAAAATTTAATTTTTGACTCCAACATATAGAAAAACCAAATTCTAGGGCACTCCAGCAACACTTGCTGAAAATCTCACCACCCTTGTAGAAAATTTTGCCACTCAAATTTCTCTCTTTTTTTTCTCAAAATTTTTTCAGATTTTTTTCTATAATTTATACATCCCTTCTCTTTGGCTCATCTAAAAATCTCAGCTTGAAGCCATCTAGGGCATCCTCTATAAATAGGGGACCAGGGCATGTTACATGGGATGAAGGGGCACCAACTTTTGGCGCTCTAACTTCCCACATGCCAAATAAATTTTTTGAGTAAATTTTTAATGATTTAGATACTTGGAGAAGAAGGAATCTTCCTTTTCTACATGCCATAAAAATTCCATTAATTTTTGGTGTCAATACATAGGATTTCTGATTTATCTTCTAAGGCAATGCATTTAATAAAGAGCCTTCTTTAAGAAGGACTCTTTATTTCTCACACTAATTTAAAGTGGGCGGAAATTATATTTTTCCATGGATTTTGGTGAACATGAAGGAGTCCTTCTCCACTTGAAATTGGTCAAAGTTGGATAAGAATCCAATCCAAATTGACCCAATCCCATTAGGTCAAAATCAACTGGTCTAGGTTAGCACAAATACTTGGAACCAAATCAATTTGGGAACTTGGATTAATATAATATGCTAGCATATCAAATTAACTCATAAAATTTATATTAAACTCTAATTAAATTAGATCAAGGCTAAATTCTGAAGTGTGTAACCCATTGGGTTCCAAATCTAGCCAGTAGTAGATCCAGACTTTCGACGTAATCCTAATCTGATGAGATTAGGTCACCTGAAGAGTCCTAATCAATTTGGACTCTTCCAAATTAATTTTTGAATCATTTTTTTTAATTTTTATTAAGCCCAAAAGTTAAGATTGACGTCTAGCAATATGTCATGATGACCCAAAAGATTTAAAATTTTGATAGAAAATTATCAAAATATCCTTCAGTGGCAAGTTTTCATGTAATTCAATCTTTCAGTCAAACAACATCCCAGATGAGCTGTGGGTATGAAAATTTATCAAACCCAATCACTTATCTTTATGTATCTCGATTTGAAGGTGATAATTCAGTTGATGATACATTAGAAATTTTTTTTTAATTTTCACCCTACTTTGGCCAAAGACTTCCAGAATCACCGTCTTATGAGATCACATAGGATGTTCGCTCTCCTTACTAGGAGTGACTGATCTCTTATTGATCACTCACAACCTTCATGCACACATCACCATGTCTAGAACACCCCACATAAGGATCAGAGAACCAAATTAAGTAGTGAACCAAAATATGGATCTATGTATGCATGGTACCATGGTGATCTCAGGTCAAAGGATCACTTACACAACTCCCATTAGAGAATTATCAGTTGACATGTAAATAAGACTTCATCTGATTATTCTCTCATAGGTCAATTCAGTGAACTCATTCTCTAATGAGCAGCCATATCTTTGTATTAGTGTCACCACATAAGTGGTTGTGAGATCAACCTGTTGTGATCCAGATGGTGTGCCCAAGGCCCAGGAGACCAAGGCTAAGGCCAAGGTCCATCATTCATGAGGGCTTCATGGAGGCTCTAGGGCTAGTTGGGCCCTAGGTTGAAAGGCTGTGGGCCTTTCGGGTTCTTGAGGTCTAGGTTATGTGGGCCTCAAGGGACCAACTCTTTATGAGCCAGGTCTGGGCCTAGGATAGGTGAGATTAGGTCGAGTCATAGGTATACATGGGCTTGGGTTAACCTAATCTCCCATAGAGTTGGTTAAGGGAGTTTTGAGTTTGGGTCACTTGACCCTGTGTTTATATATACATGCACTGTATAGGTTTGATTAAGCCAAAGAATACGAAAACTCTTTCTCCCAAGTCTCTCTCTCTCTTCTCCCTCTCTCTTCAGCTATTCTCCATGCCCCAGGAGCAAGAAACCCTAGGGTTTCTTGCCGCCAGATCCATAGAAGGCAGGAAAAGCAGGAGAGGCGCTAGCCCCTCCCCCTTTGTGCCACCAACCATTATTGCCTCTCCCTCTCTTGCAGCTACCCAAACATCAGATCCAGAATTTGTAATCTCTTGCTATGAGGTTGGTACAAGTTCCTCTCAGATCTAGAGTTGATCTGAGGTCGTTTGAGGTGCGGGTGAGATCTCCATCAACAGATCTACAGGAAAGGCTGCAGCAGGACAGATCTGCAAGGTCTGGTTCTATCTACCTTCTTCTCTATCTAGAATGCCCTGATTCAAGATCTACAAATTGGAAGACCTTAGTCCAGGCCTAATCTAGTTGGGTACCAGATCTTGGATTTTTTAGAGGTGATCTTAGAGGCATTCTTCATCTGGAACAAAAGGTTGACGAAGAAGACAGCAACCAGGCTGATTTCGTCAAGGGCCTTCGATCGAGTCCAGAAGTCTCCAGATTTATTTGTTGCTGGTTTTGCTACACCCAAGGTCCATGGGAGGAGCTGGGATCATAGTCCAACAGTTGGTATCAGAGCCACGATGGTGAGGAAGCGGTTCCAAGCGCGAGAAATTGAAGATCCCAAGTGCTGGAAATTTTTAGCAAGGTACCATCAAGGTATATTCTATACTTCTTAATTTTATATTACTTGTTTGGCTTGGATTCAGTCATGGGCAGCAATATGAAGGTCAATTTCGAGAAGTTTGATGGCAAGAGAAATTTTTTCATGTGAAAAATCTGGATGGATGATCTTCTGGTGCAAGCAGATCTGGATCAGGCTTTGGATGAGAAGCCTGAGGGAATGACAGATAGACAGTGGGCATCGTTGGAGAAAAAAGCATGCTCGGTGATCAGAGGATGTTTGGCAGATGCAGCATTGTATTCGGTGCTGGAAGAAAAGACCCCGAAGGGCCTTTGGTCGAAGTTGCACACCATGTATATGGGGAAGAATATGTGCAACAAGCTAATGCTGAAGAAAAGGTTATACAATCTTCAGATGCAGGAGGGATCTGATGTGCTTGGCCACATTCAGAGGTTCGACCAGTTGTGCACGGAGTTGATGAATATCGGGGTGAAGTTAGATGAGGAGGACAAATCCCTATTGCTTTTGTGTTCACTGTCAGGATCATATGACTCTTTGGTGACTACACTGCTCTACGGCCAGGAGACTCTGGAATATGAGGACATGGTCTCGGTGCTGAGGTCTAATGAGCAAAGAAAAAAGTTGACCAGAGATTGGGCTCCCCAAGAGGGTTTAGCAGTAGGGGAGAGCACAGGTAGAGGCATAGGCAGAAGCAAGTCCAGGGGGTGATCCAAGTCTAGGAAGGGAAAGAAAGAGATGAAATGCTTCAAGTGCAACGAGTTCGGGCACTTCAAGCGAGAATGTCCACTATGGAAGAGCAAGAAGGGGGAAAGAAGTGGCTCAGAATCAGTGAGTGCAGTTGCTGGGCAGCAGGTGGAGGATGATCTACTTGTGGTATCAGATGGTCACAGGCATTACACAGAGGAGTGGACACTAGACTCTGTGTGCTCACATCACTACACACCACATAGGTCTTTGTTTGCGACATACACCAAGACAGATGAGGGATCAGTGACTCTAAGCGACAATCATCCTTGCAAGGTGGCTGGGATAGGGACAGTCAGGGTGAGGATGTTTGATGGGATTGTGAGGACATTGACAAATGTAAAGCACGTCCCAGAGCTGGAAAAGAATCTGGTGTCACTAGGCTACTTGGAGCGCAGTGGATACAGCTTCAGCAGTAGGGCTAGAAGTGGAGTATTAAACATCTCCAATGGAGCTATGGTGGTGATGAGAGGCAGGAGGTTGGACAATAACCTCTATCGCATGAAGGGAACTGTGGTGACCGGAGAGTCTGATGCAGTAGCTGCAGCACAAGACCAGCAGGGGGCTTACAGGATGTGGCACTACTGCCTAGGCCACATGGGTGACAAGGGGTTGAGGGAGTTGAGCAGGAGAGGACTCATCTCTGATCTGGAGGATGGTGCTACAGAGGAGATCTGTGAGCCTTGCCAGATGGGAAAGCAGAGGAGAGTTCAGTTCAACATCAGTACAACCCGCAGTGCAGCCCCTCTGGAGTTAGTACACACGGATGTGTGGGGACCAGCCCCAGTTTCAGCTAGGAATGGGGCCAGATACTTCATGACCCTGATTGATAATTTCTCAAAAAAACTCTGGATTTACTTCATGAGAGAGAAGTCAGAGGTCTTCACCAAGTTCAAGATCTGGAGAGCTGAGGTAGAGAAGGAGGAGGGGAGGAGCGTAAAGTGTCTGAGGTCAGACAATGGTGGGGAGTACACCAGCAGAGAGTTCCAGGACTACTGTGAGGAGTGTGGGATCAGGAGACACTTTTCAGTTAAGGGGACTCCACAGCAGAATGGGATGGCCGAGAGGATGAACAAAATACTTCTGAAAAAGGCATGATGCATGAGGCTGCAGACAGAGCTTCCAAAGGCATTCTGGGTTGACATAGTTAACACAGCGGGTTACTTGGTCAATCGATCACCTCACACCAGGTTGGATGGCAGGCTTTCAGAAGAGGTATGGTCTGGGAGGATAGTTGGGCTGGGCCAGCTATGGGTATTTGGGTGCACGGCCTATGTGCACATTGGAGCTGGTGAGCGGAGCAAGCTAGATGCCAGATCACGCAAGATGGTGTTTCTAGGCTATCCGCGAGGAGTTAAGGGATACAGGCTGTGGGATCCCATGAAAAAGAAGGTCATCATTAGTCAGGATGTGACTTTTGATAAGGAGTCAGTCCTACAGAGGCGAGCAGGCATGGAGGAGCAGCAGGAGCAGGAGGAGATCCAGCAGGGCGCTGCTGGATAGCTTACCTCTTTGATTTTGCCTCTTGCAGGTACTACTGGAGGATATGACATTCAGGTAGAGCACCTACCTAAGGTGTCTCCATAGGTGGAGAGGACTCAAATAGATGATCGAGGTGAAGAGGTCCAGCAGGAGCGAGCTGGATCAAGGACTGATATCGGTGTTGCCCTACACAAGCCCAAGAGGACCATCAGGCAACCGGACCGATATGGCTTCGAGGAGATGCTGTCATATGCCCTGGTGACAGCGAATGGAGACCCATATATGTATCAGGAGGCTATTGAGAGCCAGGACAGAGAGTGGTGGGTCCAGACGATGTCCGAGGAGATGCAGTCTCTCCACCAGAACCAGACGTGGTGATTGATGCAGTTGCCACAGGAGAAGAGGCCCATTGGCTGCAAATGGGTCTACAGTCACAAGGAAGGGCCTTCAGAGTAGGGAGGTATCAGATTCAAGGCAAGGTTAGTGGCCAAGGGATACTCCCAGAAGGAAGGCATCGACTTCAGCGAGGTCTTCTCTCCCATCGTCAGACATACTTCCATCAAAGTGTTGCTGAGCATTGTAGCAGCTCAGGATTTAGAGCTGGAGTAGATGGATGTTAAGATGGTGTTCCTCCATGGGTATTTGGAGAAGAGGATTTACATGGAGCAGCCACTCGGTTTCAGGGATCCAAGATTAGAGGAAAAGGTTTGTTTGTTGCAGAAGTCGCTGTACGGGCTGAAGCAGTCGCCGAGGCAATGGTACAAGCAGTTCGACTCCTATGTGCGCAGCATTGGACTTTTCAGGTATGAGTTTGATCCCTGTGTTTATGTTCAGTCTCTTGAGGATGGTTCTAGGGTGTTCCTACTCTTGTATGTGGATGACATGCTTATAGCATGCAAGAGTAGGAAGGTTGTGCAGGATCTGAAGGCATCCTTATCTCGAGAGTTTGAGATGAAGGATTTGGGCCCTGCAAGGAAGATCCTAGGCATGGAGATTTTCAGAGATCGAACCTGGAGGATGCTGTATCTATCTCGGGGGGTCTACATACAGAAGGTCTTAGAGAGGTTCGGGATGAAGGGAGCAAAGCCGGCGGAGCTGCCACTTGCCGGTCACTTCAGACTCTCGAAGACCATGGTGCCACAGACTGAGGTGGAGGCTCAGGAGGTGGAGACGGTTTCTTGTGCTTTAGGAGTTGGGAGCTTGATGTATGCGATGGTCTGTTGTAGGCCAGACATCGCTCATGCAGTGAGTCAGGTTAGCAGGTTCATAGCGCAGCCTGACAGGAAGCACTGGAGAGCTCTGAAGTGGATATTCAGATACCTGACGGGTTCAGTTGGAGTTGGCATCTGCTACGGACAGCGAGGAGGTGCAGTGGGATACTCTGACATGTCCAGGGAGGCTCAGGGGCTGATTGGCAGTTATGTAGATGCAAACTTCGGTGGAGATGTGGATACCCGGAGGTCTACGACAGGCTTCATCTTTAGCCTGTATGGAGATCCTATTTCTTGGAGATCGAGTCTGCAGCCTATCATAGCCCTATCCACTACAGAGGCGGAGTACATCGGGCTGACAGAAGCAGCTAAGGAGGCAATTTGGCTGAAGAGTTTGTTGACGGACATGGGTCTTACTCAGGAGGCCATTAGAGTGCACTGTGACAGTCAGAGTGCACTTCTATTAGCACAGAACTCAGTCTATCATGCAAGGACAAAGCACATCGACATTCGGTATCATCGGATCAGGAAGCTTGTGGAGGATGGCGAGGTGGAGCTGGTAAAGGTACACACCAAGGAGAACCCAGCTGATGCACTTACGAAGGTACTTCCATGGGACAGCTTTCAAAGATGTGTTGAGCTGATTCGACTGATGGACAGAGTGGAGCTGGTTGAGGCCTTGGGACATCAAGGTGGAGATTGTTGTGATCCAGGTGGTGTGCCCAAGGCCCAGGGGACCAAGGCTAAGGCCAAGGTCCATCATTCATGAGGGCATCATGGAGGCTTTAGGGCTAGTTGGGCCCTAGGTTGAAAGGCTGTGGGCCTTTCGGGTTCTTGAGGTCTAGGCTATGTGGGCCTCAAGGGACCAACTCTTTATGGGCCAGGTCTGGGCCCAAGATAGGTGAGATTAGGTCGAGTCATGGGTGTACATGGGCTTGGATTAACCTAATCTCCCATAGAGTTGGTCAAGGGAGTTTTGGGTTTGGGTCACTTGATCCTGTGTTTATATATACATGCACTGTATAGGTTTGATTAAGCCAAGAAATACGAAAACTCTTTCTCCCAAGTCTCTCTCTCTCTTCTCCCTCTCTCTTCAGCTATTCTCCATGCCCCAGGAGCAAGAAACCCTAGGGTTTCTTGCCGCCAGGTCCATAGAAGGCAGGAAAAGCAAGGGAGGCACTAGCCCCTCCCCCTTTGTGCCGCCAACCATTATTGCCTCTCCCTCTCTTGCAGCCACCCAAACATCAGGTCTAGGATTTGGAATCTCTTGCTACGAGGTTGGTACAAGTTTCTCTCAGATCTGGAGTTGATCTGAGGTCCTTTGAGGCACGGGTGAGATCTCCATCAACAGATCTACAGGAAAGACTGCAGTAGGACAGATCTGCAAGGTCGGGTTCTATCTACCTTCTTTTCTATCTAGAATACCCCAATTTGAGATCTACAAATTGGAAGACCTCGGTCCAGGCCTGATCTGGTTGGGTACCAGATCTTGAATTTTTTAGAGGTGATCTTAGAGGCGTTCTTCATCTGGAACGAAAGGCTGACGAAGAAGATAACAACCAGGCTGATTTCGTCAAGGGCCTTCGATCGAGTCCAGAAGTCTCCAGATTTGTTCGTTGCTGATTCCACTACACCCAAGGTCCGTGGGAGGAGTAGTGATCATACTCCAACATAGTTTTGAGCATACATAAGACATGCCAGTCTTGTCGGTATCATTGATCTCTGACTTAATGTACCAACGACTAGAAATATTTTAGATCAGGACTATCAAGGATTTAGGTCTCACCGGTGTAATCTCATCATGATCCTAAAATCATTGCTCAGACCTATGGAGTTCATTATAATCTTAAGAATAATAAGATGTAGCATATAATGAATCAAAAATATCTATTTATTAATAATATTAATGTCAATTACATGAGTTTGGAAGATAAATTATAAAAAATATCCTATCGCATCCCATATGCGATTGGCTTGTAGGACATTATTTTTTCAATCTCTCACTTGTACTAAAGCCAATCATCCCTATACTTGATATCCATGCTATCAAGGTGGCGATCAAACTGCTGCATTGATAAGGCCTTAGTGAACGGATCCACTATATTATTCTTGGTGTCAACTCGCTCCACGATCACATTGTATTTTTCGACTATCTCTTGAGTGAGGTGGAACCATCTTAGGATGTGCTTGGATTTATGATAAGACCTTGATTCTTTGGCTTGAGCAACTGCCCTAGTATTATCACAATAAAGAAGCACTGGTTGTTCAATCTCTGGAACCACACCTAACTCTGTGATAAATTTTTTCATCCAGACGGCCTCCTTAACAGCCTCACTTGTAGCAATATACTCAGCCTCAGTGATCGAGTCAGCAATAGTTTACTGTTTGAAACTTTTCCAACTAACTGCACCACCATACAAGGTGAACACATATCTAGATATCGATTTGCTATCATCTAGATCAGATTAAAAATTAAAATTGGTATAATCTTTCAGTTTTAAATTAGATCCATCGTATATTAGAAAAATATTTCTAGTCCTTCTCAAGTACTTGAGTATGTTTTTCACAGCTTTTCAATGATCCTCTTTGAGATCAGCCTAAAATCTGCTTACAATGTCTAAGGCATAAGCAACATCAGGTTTGGTACATAATATAGCATACATTATTGATCCTACTGTCGAAGCATAAGGAATAGAACTCATTCTATTTCTCTCTTCTGGTGTCTTAGGAGACATCTTCTTAGAGAGTTGTATGCCATGACCTATGGGCAAGTATCCTCTTTTACTTTCTTCCATGTTGAACCTTTTTAACACAAGATCAATGTACCTAGACTGGGACAAGCCTAGCATCCTTTTCGATCTATCCCTATAGATCTTTATACCAAGTATATAGGATACTTCACCCAAGTCTTTCATGAAAAATTTTTGTGATAGCTAAGTCTTGACCGATTGCAATATCGAGATATCATTCTCAATGAGCAATATGTCATCCACATACAAGACCAAGAAGATAATAGCACTCCCACTACTTTTCTTGTACACACAAGGTTCATCCATATTTTTGATGAAGCCAAACGATTTGACTGTCTCATCAAAATAGATGTTCCAGCTCCTCGATACTTGCTTGAATCCATATATGGATCTATTCAGCTTGCAAACCTAATTTGTTCTCCCACTTGAGACAAATCCCTCTGGCTAAATCATATAGACTTTTTTCTCCAAGTTTTCATTGAGGAAGGCAGTCTTGACATCCATCTACTAGATCTCATAGTCATGGTATGCTGCAATAGCAAGCATTATCCGAATAGACTTGAGTATGGCTACCAACGAAAAGGTTTCTTCATAATCAACACCTTATTTTTGTCTGAAATCTTTTGCCACAAGCCTGGCTTTATAGGTCTCTACCTAGCCATCTGCTCCAATCTTCTTTTTGAAGATCCATTTATAGCCTATTAGGGCACACCCTCAGGCGCATCAACCAATGTTCAAATTTGGTTGGCATATATGGAGTCTATTTCAGATTTCATGGTATTGAGCCACTTGTCAGAGTCACTACTCATGACAGCTTTCGAATAAATCATAGGTTTATCATTCTCAATGATGTGGGTTGTGTTGTCATTCTCAATGATAAATCCATACCTGAGTGATATATTATGCACTCTACTTGACCTTAAGAGAGGAGGTGTGTGTAGTGGCTGTGCCTCGATAATGGACACATCTGGTTGAGAACCATCTGATGAATCTTGGAAGGATTGTAGGTTTTGAACTTTCTCAAGTTTAACAGACCTCCCACTGCCTCCTTCTTGGATAAACTCTTTCTCTAAGAAAATGGTATGCCTACCAACAAACACCCTTTGTTGAGTAGGGTTATAGAAGTAGTATCCTATACTCTCCTTGGGATAACATACAAACCTATATTTTTCTGATCTAGCATCCAGCTTATGTCCATCAATATTTTTCACATAAGCTGGACAGCCCCAAATCTTAAGATGCTTAAGATTGGGTCTTTTTCTTTCCATATTTCATATGGAATGCTAGAAATAGACTTTGAAGATACTTTATTTAAAATATACACGACAGCCTCGAGAGCATATCCCTAAAAGGATAATGAAAGATCCATGAAACACATCATGGACTGCACCATATCTGTTGGGTATAAAATATCCCCCCGGTCGAAGTTTGCAAAAGACCGATCCTTCGGGGCTCTTCTGGCTCCCGACCTTGTATGTGGTACCTCTCCGAACTCCCTCGACCGTCCAAACTTCTCCGACAATGGACTTCTGCGTTCACCCACCGAGCCGCCCCAAAGGCCCTCTGGGCCTCACTGACAGTCGACCTCCTACAGCAGCCAACCATTCCCCGAGTCTCTCCTGGACTTCTTCCGACCACGGACGACCCTACTCTGAACTTCTTTCGGGCTTCGTCAGCATCCGAGCTTCCCCAACAATGAGATTTCTACAGTAACCAGACTCCTTCCAAGTTTCTACGACGGTCGATCGCCTTCCGAATCCCGATCGAGCTCCTGCAAGAGCTAAACTTCTACTACGAATGGTCTACTCCGAACTCCTATAGCGGGCTGTCTATCCTAGACGTCTACTGTAAGCAAATTTCGACTCAAGCCTCTACTATAAATAAATTTCTTTCGAATTTCTACTACAGGTAGACTTCAATCGAGCTACCCTGTAGTGAGTGGGCTCTAGATGAGCTTCTACAGCGGGATACTACTTCGAGCTTTCACGACAACTGGTCCTCGCCCGAGCTCCTATAATAAGCGGTCCCTTTTCGACCTCTCGTGAGAACCGAAGCCCGTTCGAACTTCTCCAGTGGATGGATTCCAGACGAGCTTCTATAACGGACGAGCACCAGCAACTGGGTCCCTACGATAGCCGATCGCCTCCGATGTCTGCCGAGCCTCCCCAGTGCTATCCGAAGTCCATCGTCGGACAACCTCCTACCAGGCTCTCCATAAAATCGAACTTCCCCGACGGACGATCTTCTTATGAGCTTCCGCATCAGATAAATCTCAGATAGACTTCTCCGGACTTCGTCAACAAAAAATCTCTGTCTGAGCTCCTACAGTAGGTGACTCCCGTCTGAAACGTCAGCATCCAAAGCATCCGACAATAGTAGATTCGTCAGCGACCTCGGAACATCTGAGCCTCTCCTAGAATGATGATGTAAAGAGCCATTCTGCTCCATCAGACATCCCAGTCGAGCTTCAGCCAAAGGATTCCATGTGGTTCCACCACTCTCTGGCAAGCCACAACAAGGGCCACTACTTTACTCCACTCGCTGCAATGGATTCCACGCAGTTCCACCACTCTCTGACAAGCCACGACAAGAGCCGCCATCCTGCTCCACTCGCTGCAACGGATTCCATGCAGCTCCACCTCTCTCTGGCAAGTTCCAACAACAGACACCACTCCACTCTCCGCAACAAGCTCCATGTGGCCCTGAATGACCCCTGACACCACTACTTTTCGTAACAAACTCCATGCGGCTCTGAGCGGTCCACTACCAGACGGTTATAGACGTTGCTGTCGGTCAGTTACACCCTCCGTCTATAAATAAGGACCCCCAGATATGTTCTTCTCTAAGCTGGTAACTCTATCTCAAAACTCTGTCAAAATTTCTGCTCGAGCACTCCATTTTTGTTGAAGCAGAGTACTGACTTGAGCATCGGAGGGTCTTGCTGAAGCACCCCCAACTCCGGTTTAGACTTTCTTTGCAGGTCCCAACGGCGGCCGCGGTCATCCCAGCTCCAGCTTCTCCGACTTCGATAAAATTCTGCACCAGCAGAATTGACACTAGAGGAAGGGCCTGCATCTTTGCAGTACCCTTGTTCTTAAAGGAGTGCTCAACGGGACTAATTTCGGTCATCTTCTCCGACATCCTCTTCTCCTTCTTCTACTAGATCTTCACCCGATGCCTCCCCGCAGAGCATCCACCAAGCGATCCACGACCTCCGCGGCCAAATCTCAGGCTTCGGCCTCACCACCAGTTTCCCAGGCTCCTCCGCCTCCTCCGGCAATGGCAGTCGGTGCGGAGCAATTCAATCTGCTGGTTCAGTAGGTCAGAGGCCTCACTGAAGCGGTGTAGGCCATGCAACAACAACAACAGCCGCAGGCGTCGGTGCGGTTGGAAAGAACATCACCGAAATTCCAAAATCCGACAGTAGGGCGGGCCACTTGGGCCAGTCGCCCCGTCTTTCTCAGAAAGACAAATCCGAGGGTGGAGAGCCCTCAGTCCGATCATGATTCTACTCCCGAAAGATCTCTACCTCCATTCTGCCCAAAGACCCTCGAGATCCGTAGTCGAGAGGACTTCCTGGATCGAAGGCTCCAAGAGATGAACCGGCAGATCGAAGAACTCCGCCACGCTCCCCCTGCTTATGGTGAGGACATCTGTACTGACCCTCCCTTCTCTCAAATGATCATGCAGGAACCGATCCCGCCAAACTTCAAGCTCCCCCAATTCGAAAGCTATGACGAGACCTCAGACCCGATCGACCACCTGGAGGCCTTCCAGACAATGATGCTGCTCCATGGTGCGCCAGATACCATTCTGTGCCGAGCTTTTCCATCCACCCTGAAGGGAGCAGCAAGAAACTGGTACTCGGCATTGAAGTCGGGTATCATCTTTTTCTTTGATCAGATGAGCCACCAGTTCATGGCTCATTTTGTTAGCAGCCGGCATCCCCGGAGAGGTTCGGAGTCCCTCATTAACATCAAGCAAAGGGAGGGGGAATCTATCCGGGCTTACATCAACCGTTTCAACATCACTGCGTTGGAGGTCCAAAATTTGGACCAATCGATCGTGATGGCTGCTCTGAAAGGCAGCCTTCAGAAGAATGACCTTCTGTTCTCCTTGGAAAAGAAGTACCTTAGAGATTTTGCCGATTTACTGGCTCGGGCTGAAGGATATGCCCGAGCAGAAGAATCCTTCAAGATGAAAGATGAGGAGACCGTGAGAGAGCGGTAGGCGGGAGATTCGAGCAAGCCCGCAGTTGAAAAAGGGCCGAACGAAGCTCGGCCATGCTCTCGAACTCTTCCCGGGCACAGGCGCGCCCAGGCTCCTCCACGAGCTCATAAACAGAGAAGCCCAAACCATCGAGTTAGGCGAGGCTCTCCTCCCAAAAGATTCCACAGCTATGCCCCTCTCAACACATCGAAAATTCAAGTGCTGATGGAGGTCAGGGAGCAGCTCCCAAAGTCGGAGAGGATGCGCTCGCACCCTGAAAAGCGCAACCCGAACAAATTCTGCCTCTATCATCGTGACCACGGTCATGATACGGAGGAGTGTATTCAGCTCTGAGATGAGATCGAAGAGCTCATCAGATGAGGTCAGCTCGACAGATTCATTCGACGCCGACCTGAAGGAAGGAAAGATCGGCCTAGGGCCTTACCACAGTCGGAACCGCCAAAGAGGGAGGAGTAGCCAGAAGATCGACCTCCAAATGGGATTATCAACTCCATCTCAGAGGGACCTCGATGGGCTCATCTCGGAGCTCATCAGATGAGGTCGGCTCGATAGATTCATTCGACGCCGACCTGAAGGAAGGAAAGATCAGTTTAGGGTCTTGCCGCAGCCGGAACCGCCAAGGAGGGAGGAGCAGCCAGAAGATCGACCTCCAATTGGGATTATCAACTCCATCTCGAGGGGACCCCAGTGGGGAGCAGACCTTCCGCGGTTATAGGGTTCGAAAAATCTACGAATGTATTACCAACAACTTTGCCCTGAATGAAAATTCTCTTCATATTTGCGTATTCTTTCTTTTGGTATGAGCTTATAATGATGGGAGATAACTCCCCCATACAAACAAAATTAAGCGCGTTAGGAATAGGAGGAGAAGCTCGTCCTAACATGAGCAAAGCCAAAGGTCTGATTTCTTAAAGATCGAATGGGGGAGAGGCCCTTACAACGGCCCTTATGTGCCCCTACAGCCTTGTTAGGAACAGGAGGAGAACCTCGTCCTAACATGAGCAAAGCCGAAGGCTCGATTTCTTAAAGATCGGATGGAGGGAGAGGCCCTTACAACGGTCCTTATGTGCCCCCACAGCCTTGTTAGGAACAGAAGGAGAACCTCGTCCTAATATGAGCAAAGTCGAAGGCCCAGTTTCTTAAAGATCGGATGGGGGGAGAGACCCTTACAACGGCCCTTATGTGCCCCCACAGCCTTGTTAGGAACAGGAGGAGAACCTCGCACTAACATGAGCAAAGTCGAAGGCCCGATTTCTTAAAGACTAGATGGGGGAAGAGGCCCTTACAACGGCTCTTATGTGCCCCCACAGCCTTGTTAGGAACAGGAGGAGAACCTCGTCCTAACATGAGCAAAGCCGAAGGTCCGATTTCTTAAAGATCGGATGGGAGGAGAGGCCCTCACAACGGCCCTTATGTGCCCCCACAGCCTTGTTAGGAACAGAAGGAGAACTTCGTCCTGACACGAGCTGAAACTGACTGTTGGGAACAAGGGGAGGATCTCATCCCGATGTAAACAAAGACTCGGTTGATCGACAAGGGGGAAAGCTTCCTCAATGACTCCTCTACACTCTCACGATCTCGTCAAGAGCAGAGGGAAGACCCTCACTCAAACATAGAAGAAAAGGGGAGATGAAAAAAAAAGTGACGAACTACACCGATGATAGGTGAAAAATGAACTACATCAAAGGCACAAGGGACCTCATCTCGACGAGAGAGAAAACCCTTATCGAAAATCTCTAGTCCCTAAGGGTAAATTGATACGGCGATGACCAGGAACCTTCAAACTACGTCAGCAATGAACAAGATGGAGGACAAAAGAAGTTCGGTGA